>NC_051181.1:63614764-63914764 GCF_013339695.2 Rhipicephalus sanguineus
ACGAGAGAAAGGTTGAGAGAGAGGGAAATAACCTTATCGAGACCTTGAGGGAATGGGTCATGGGAGCCTTATGGGCTTCCTTGGCAACCAATAGCAGTGCACTACGAGGAACGCACTACGCTATAAATCATCATGATTTTTGTGAAGAAGGGAAGCAGCCACTATACAATTTTTCGTCATTCTGCGGAGAACCGTGGTACCGGCCAAATACCTGTAAGACATTATGTTCACTCTATTGATGCTGTGGCTGATGACGATGAAGAATTATTGGCAGATCCCATTGCAATGGGTTGGAAGCATTCAACAACCCTCTTGTTGCACAATTCACGTTGTCTGACACCTGGTTACAAAATTCGCGTTCTGGGACTCCTGGTTGGTATTTTACTCTTCTACCACACTACATTACATATGTGAATGTGGTTCCTTCCCGACATCAAGCCTGTAAAGGGTCTTTTTGCAAGGCATTTTCAAACACCGGCATGGATCTGAGGGCCCAGGTCGAACTTCGGTCCATCCCGGATATTTTTTTGTTATTTCGTTTTTTTTCTTATTTCGAGCGATAGTGGTTACGGACAACGGCGGCGGCGGCGGCGGTGGAAAACTACGGTGCCAAAAACGGCCCTTGTTGTGATCTCATAACAGCTTTCGCTGTAATAAATAGCACAGCAGGATTTTTCTTCTGAAGCGCGCGACTGGGAATTCAGGTTGACCACTGTGACCACTCAATCCACGGTGCGACGCTTTCAGTCACTCGGCCAGAACGCATATATCTTCCGGCGTGCTAGCGATAAGCAATTTACATGCATCATTTACCGCACCTCTGAGGTGCTTGAGCTTGGTAGAGGCGTGTTGACTATCACCTGCGAGATGGTGCGAAGAGATAAAGGGCGTTCTTTTAAAGGTGTTGGTCCGCTCAACTTTCGCTGGAGTTGGACTTCGTGCTCTGGCACCGTACTTTGATTACACGGCGTGGTTGCCTGTGCTCGCACACATCTCTTTTATCGGAGTGTTTCCGCTGAAGCCGTAGACCGCACAAAGGTCATTTCGCTTGCTGCAGCAGCCGTGTTTCCTAAAGGAGCGAGCTTTTAGCGTTTCTTTGTATGACACTTGAATTTCATGCTGTCGCATTCATTGCTTCACCCGTGCGGCAAAACTGACCTTTAGCTACCTTACCCGTTGTTGTTGACAGTAAATGATCATTCCGAGCAATAAGAGATGAATGGCCGACAAGGCTGGTAACTTTGCATCGTCCAATGAAAGTACTCCTCTTTCTTAACCTGACTTCCATTTTAGCATAGGGTTGCCTTAGGTCAATGATGATTAGCGTGCAATCTGAACTAAGATAAAATAAAAGTGTATTTTTTATCCTCCCAAATATATTTGCGCGCTGAATGAACAGTAAATCATACCACTTCCCGACGTTTGCCGAATAGCACACGAGTAAATTTTATCCTTTTACGTTATGAGTCGTTCATTGATTCACTTTGCAAGCCATCTCGCAAGCCAACATGCAAGGAAGGTGAACTTACTGGCTTGTCATTAGATAGATCTGGCTCCTTAAGTTCACATCACGGGTGTTACTTTTCTTGTATCCTCTTAGAAATTGTGCTGATCATCTCTGTGTCTTCTTCTGTCGGTTTATTTTGGCTTTAGAGCATGAACTATCGCGATAAAAGGAAACGCGAACAGTGCGCAATCTACGCGCTCTGCCTTTTCGCATTTCCTTTCAAGCAGTTGTAGCCTGCATGATAATAGAAAACCACTAGAGATATTCACTTGGCAATAAAGGACCACTGTAGCATCTTTTCGTTTCTACGGATGTCAAAGTGCAAAAAAATACGCGCCGCGCTGTTGGCGTGCCTTTCCTTCACCCCTGCACATCAGATGCATGCCTACATTCAGCTGAAAATGTGTTATGCTGGGAAATGTATTATCGTCACCAATTTTAGGTAGTTCAATATATATTCTGACCGAGAGAATAATCGTGACCGCGCATTTCACGGGGATGTCTTCGACTGTTGCAGCTCCCTTGGACGTAATTCACTTCAAGAACTCGGGAGGCGTCGCACTCCATCGTGTCTGCCCCGTTCAGTTGGCAAGTTAGGACGCATTCCCTGCTATCATCTTCGCTTCGTGCAGTCGTTATAGTAGCCCACATCAAGTTTAAGAATCGTTGGCTGCAATTAATGTGCAGTAGTAACCATAGGCGAATATTAGACATCTGAATTAGCGCATACACTGATACTATCCATAGCACATCACAGCAACAAACGCGTTTATTACTTCATAACCTCAAGGTTACTCACTCATACTATCTATAGTAGGTTTACTCATAATTTCACCGCTCTACCTCCTAAATGTAACTCCAGCACGAGAAAATCACGTTTTTTTTATTTCTCACCCTAAATTCATTGAATAACAAACCGTGTTCACTTAAAATCACAAACATTTCTGAACGCCTTCAAATGTTAACTGAGATGTGTTACATTGTATTAATACTTTCACGTCTGATGAATGCTTGTGAAGTGCTGTTTCGTCATGCTGTTTCTAGTTCCTCAATAATTTCCGCAGAGTATCATTGCGCGAGAACATTTTTATTACTCAAACTTTTACTCGCTTTTTACTGAGGTAATCCACCTTTTGCGTGTAAGTGTTCTTGCCAACCGAGAGTCCTTTCACAGTCAAACACTTTCGTACGTACAAATATCATTATAAAATCCGGCTGATGCAGAGTGTGAAGTAGCGCTAGGACGTAGTGGAAGTGAGGCAATGCAAAATGCTTCGGCCAGAAGAACTAATGAGTTTATATGCCCAGTAGTATAACAGACGCACTTCTGAAAGCGTTCAGTAGCAGTGAAATTTGAGCGAGTTATTATAAATTCATCTTTTCGTAGATGCAGCGCTCACGTCGATGAGGATGAATATTGAAAAGAACACAGGACATACATTGTCCTCTGCTGTTAAAGCGAAAGCTTTGCTGGCCTAGTCGAGGGAGTTTCGCCGTGTATATCCGCTCGACTATGAAGCGAAGAACGCATACCCCGTGACTAGCCGCTGCCGCTGCTCCGACCGCTCCTACGATCACAAACGGTGCCTCACTAGCCCTGTCCACGGGATACTCTACGTGGATTGCCGGGCTCTGCCACGTCGGGTCAGCGAGCGAGTGCTTCAGTCCAGCCGTTGTGCCATGGTCGAGCAATTGAACGAGGGAGCGAGGACGCTGGTTTATCTATGCCGAAGTTGTCTGCGCGGCCACAGCGGCGAAAGAGGCAAGCTGCGCTGGACCATCGCGTGGGTGTCGCGCGGCTTCAAAATGAAATAAAGCGAAAACATGTGTACCAGCACGCAAAGTGGCAGCCTAAAACAAATCATAAACGGGAACTTCGGCGAGCTAACCGTACGGAGAACGGTGCAGAAAGACGGCAGGGACGAGCTTTGGGGGCGCCAATCGGCGACTAGTCTTCGATTTCAGTGATGGCTTCGGAAACTAAGGGAACGATGGGATTGAGTGCTTGCCGTACGGCACGTTCGACTAGCCATGTGGTTGGGTTGGCAAACGGTGCTCCAGTTGTGAGGGTAAACAAGCATGACTAAGTGTAACAAGTTTTCGCTTGCATGACCGGGCCTAGCCGTGCTTAGCCGCAGCCAAGTTTTTGACCGCCTGTCCTCTGCTTTTCTCGTCCACGCGCCAACCAAAAGATGTGTTTGCTAGGATCGGAGAGAACTGGTACATCACCGTAATGTAAGCTGAAAAATATTAATTCAAATTATTTACGCCAGCCGTTGCACACTTGTGAACAATTCTTCAAAACAGTCACAGTTCCGGCGCAGGTGGAGGGAATTAGGGCGGTAGCATCAATTTACCAAACAGCGAGGGGCAGCGTGTTCGAATCCCCGGTCGTGCGCTGCGCAAAAGTTTTCTTCCGAACTATTTTTAATTGTGCGTTTTAAAACAGAACGAAATGAAAGAAGCAGACAGTTAGCCCAGGGGGAAGGCAGATTGGATGTTGTCTTAAAAGGGGCCCTGCAACCCTTTTTGCGCAGGGTCAGAAAGCGCTGCGGATCGGCGGTCGAGTCACCTGAGAACATGTGAGGCATACATTATAGTGCTACACACGGCCTGTAATTTATGGTTAGTTCTCAAAATCAGCTAGAAATCGCCCGCTTTTCTCTCGACAAATTATTCCATAAACCCAAATGACCGCGCCATAAACTCAAAGTCCACAGCCATTTGCTGATTTGAGCATCGTGAGAAGCAGCTACCGCGACTGCCGCTATATCGCACGATGTGCCCAAGCGCTCGCTCGCGATCACACTGAAAGTAAGCCACTTGTTCGAATAAATAAAAGAAAAGGAAGTGATCAAGGTGATGATGCGCGCTGATGAACGGTCGCAGCTTCTTGCCCCCATGTTATGCCCCTCCCTGCGTAGCTTTCAGTGTGCTCGCTGGTACAAAAGGAGAGCGAAAGCGCTTAAGGCGTCACACAAAAAAAATATACCATCTCCCTCTAAAGGGAACCATGAGGCGATGCGAAGCCGGAGCACTTGCATGATCGCGTTCCGTTGGCGTTCGTTGGCCATGCTACCGACCTCGCGTCGTGGAACGCGAAGAGGAACACTACGCGCGTCGTGTCTTCCCTCTAGCCTGGCCGTTAATTCTCACAGGGTGAGCGGGTAACGCGGTCGATAGGCGCACGAGAGGGGGGTAGCGTAGAAGAGGAGAGAGAGGGGGAGGGAACGCGCATGCGCTGGCGCTCATCGCGGCGCTGCGCAGGAGACAATTTCGGCATGTCGAACCCTCATTTCAGAGGAGTCAACCGAAGCAAGCTCTGGACTTAACGCGCGCGGCGCTCTACCACTTGAAGTAGAGGAGACTAGAGGAGGAGAGTAGCGTATGCGCCGTGAGAGCAGAAGCGACAACGCAGGAGAAGCGCAAGCAGGTGCTTGTAGAGAAGTGGAGGGAGTAACGCGCAGCTGTTGGAGAGAGGGAAGGAGGAGAGTCGCGCATGCGTAGTGTGAGTGCGGACTGCCAGGCCAACGGCGCGGGCATACCCCCGAGCAAGAGATGCTTCGCATCTAAAATTTGCGGCAGGCGATTCGTAAGGCAACAAACTCGTGTACTGAAGCCGTTCGATGATAACATAGAACTGTGTTGGAGGCATCGTTTAACGGTAATGGACTGATTCAGACGTAAATTTCTGTCACAATAAATGCACTTAATGTCGTCTATGCTTTCCCTGGCCTAAATGCCTGCTCGATTGCCTTGCGTCTAACGTGACCGAGCGCCCCGAAAAAAAATTCTCCTTCTGTCCTTCCTTTCCTTCATTCATAGCGAGGGCCTCGTTCTGGCAGACTTCATGTTTTCAGGTAGTATGCGAGGGATTATTGCTCAGCTGCCAGCTCGTAATAAGTTCACGTACTACGTGACGCCAACACGCAGAAAAAGAGTGTTCCACACTCGCCGTCATGGCTACTGGCGGCGCTGACTGACGCTCCCACGTTTAAATGCACACATATACCCTATAAAGTGGACGGGGGGATGGCCGCCGCGGTAGCTCAGTTGGTAGAGCATCGGACGCGTTATTCGAAGGTCGCTGGTTCGGTCCCTGCCCACGGCAAGCTATCTTTTCGTCCACTTTTCTTTCTTCACAATTACCTTACATTTATTTCTAAAAAAGCATCCCCTATACACATTCCTTGGCATTATTGTCTGTTAGTTCTCATTATTATTACATATATATATATATATATATATATATATATATATATATATATATATATATACCTTCAGGACCCGCGTGCATTAAAATGCATATTTGTTTCTTTTTCTGGTTTTCGAAATTCGCGCCGCTACTGTAGCCAGCATTCTTTGTGCAATCGCTTTCTCTAACATGTAGTGCCATCTGGTCAGTAATAGAGGAGGCTTACTATAGTGTAAGCTACGTTTTTCCGCTTTGTAACATGTCGGCATTCTCGCTCTCGATGTTCTGCTCACGGCGTCTAAGTAAAGCACAAATATCTCAATAATCATCGAGTCATATTATAATAATGATGTTTCAGTCTGCTTAGGAAGGGTTTAGGAAGAGTTTGCTCACGTCATGTAACCCTAGGGGAAAGAATTTTTGATATCACAAGCTGTTTTCTTCAAACGTGCATTATAATGCACACTCGGTCTCAATGACTGCTTTTGCCTAACAATCAGTGATAAAGAAGCAATATGTGTTCTTGAGGCCAGCAATGACACCTCGGACCTGAAATTCGGTGATGAATTCGGCTGTACATTGCGCATTACCTATTGTCGAATGACAGGTGTGGCGCAGAATATGACGATGAGCCGCTATGGAATCCACTAAAAGCCAATATCATGCCCCTGCCTCCTGAGCGAAGAACAGCGCAAGCAAGCCACATGCTTGAGCTTGTGAATAAGGGATCCTCGTCGAGGTGCCGAAACCCAGGACGTTATCAGCGAACAAAGTTCCGGTTGCATCACGTGCAACATCTTCCTTTGCATCACTTCTGCGCTAAACTGCTACGAGCAGTTACACAACAAATTAGAGCGATTTTCACGAGCAAATGTACAATTCTGTTCTACGCGAGTGTTCGTTTTTCGTGCATTAAGACCCAGTGTGCATTATAATGCGCGCACTGGTGTGCAAGAGATGTTTGCCGTACAGATGCAATTTTTTTTCTCGTGTAATAATTAGAGCTGTGCGAATAGCAAAATTTTGGGTGCGAAGCGAATTCGAATATTGAAGTGTGAGTGTGAATCGAATCGAATATTTTTCGAATATTTCTGGAGTATTTCTAGAATATTTTGGGAATACTTCGAAGCGAAATTGCAGAAAAGAAAGTTAGATAGGATTCCTAAGCATATTCATATGAGATATCAACATGAAAGTGTTTCTTTTCGCTAGATTGATGAAGTGCTGGCAGGGTGGTGTTTCATACTTCTCGTATCAATAATGAGGCAATGTAGAGGCCAAATTATATTTATGTACATGATTTGGTGCAACCAAAGTGTTGCCGACAACATTTTACACGTGATAGGCAAAGATGCCATTTCGTCAGCCTCTCCTCCTCTTTCAGCTTCTGTGGAAGCCCAAGTGATGTGGCGGACAAGGGTCTGCTCCCTTCAAGTCCGGAGTTCCTAATCTGCCTCGTAGACATAGATATATAAGAACATCTGAAATTTTGGATGCTATAAAGCTTCGGCTTCCGATTTTTCGGACTTACTGCCCAAATTTCAGGTCCAAAACAGCAATAATTGAGCCCCTACCCCTGCTACATATTTCATTTTAGAACCAGCGTTTTCTTGAGTTAATACATTTGCGACCGTAGCGGAGCTTGAACGGCAGCTTTGCCGCAATACCGAGGTGTAATAAGGTGAAGCATATTGAAAATATAGGGACCCCTTTCAATCGGACGTTGACTGTCTCTTGGCTAAGTTCGACCGTAACGGAGCTTGAAGGGCAGCTTTGCCGCAATACACAGGTGTGTTGAAGTGAAGCATAATAAAAATCTAGGGATCACTCACAATCGGAACTTGACTGTGTCTTGGCTAAGTTCTACCGTAACGGAGCTTGAAAGGCAGCTTTGTTGCAGTACTGGAATGTAATGAGGTGAAGCATATTAAAAATTTAGGGACCACTTACAACTGGACGTTGACTGTCTTGGCTAAGTTCAGTGCCTCCTCTATTTTTCAGTGCCTGGGAGAACGCTCTCCTCGGGCCGTCGAGCGCGCGCTCCGCGCCCGCTCGCCGCTGCCGCGTGGTGGCGCTGTGCAAGTAGACTACGCGAAGCTGGTGCTGAACGGCCGCGCGTATCACGAAGCTCACGAATTCGTGTATGCGTCCGAGTTTAATTGCATTTGTGCTTCTTGCAGGCTTTCACAGGTACAGGGGGATGGAAAGAAACGCGAACATAGCGGCGCGCTGTTTTCATCACGCTCTAACCCTAGTGGCAATAAAAAGATGCTAGATGGTCTTTTGTTGTGTCATGGATGACGTCGTGTTCTCATCAATCATCCAGGCTATAACCACTTGAAAATAGACGCGAAACAGCAAAGAATGCAGATGCGCATGTTCGCGTGTCTTTCCATCCCCGCTGTAAGTATTCCGCAGGCCGACTGTCAGGCCGTGCTGTCGGTTCGATACTTGCACTCGAGTTTGATAGTATTCGCGTTTTATTTTCTATTTCAGGCTATTGCAACCGCCCCAATGTCTTAGCATGTCATACTGTTGTGTTCCACTCTGGAAATGGAACTGAAAAAAATCCCGATTGTCTTTTTTTATTTCCCTTTATTGACAAAGAAAAAAAATCACAGCATATCCACGAAGTGAATGATGATGAGTGGGCGAAGCTGCGGAGGTTCATCGGTAAACCGTGAATCTTCCGTGAATTCTGCCCAGTACATCATCACCGACGTGAGATCGGGCGCGTTTATACTAAAGGTTCGATTAGAGTTATGACGACTTGCAGCTCACTTTAATTTTACATGTACGCTGTGAATTTTCATTGTTTAGAAAACCATTGCTTTAGAAAACTTCTGGCGTCTTTCGTTACGCAGCTGGCGTCTTTTCGTTTTGCTTTAGAAACATCTGGCGTTCTTTCGTTTTACTTTTAGAAAATATCTGGCGTCTTTCGTTGGTTTATTTCATCAATCAATGGCGTTTTGAACAAATTTTTTATTGTTTAATCACGCACAGGAGAAATCTCACCAAGCACTACCTTGGAGGTAAACAATGGCTGCTAATGGGAATGAGAGACAGAAGAAGTCGGCTTTTAGCTAACACTTACACTTCTACTTCTACTAACGTTTCCTACTGGAACATGCCAATGGCTGCTAATGGGGAGTAAGAGACAGAAGAATTCGGCTTTTAGTTAACGCGCACGCTGCGAATTTTTTATTGTTCAACAACGCACAGGAAAAATCTCCCACCGGCACCACCTTGGAAGTCAAGATCTGGTACTAGCGTTACGACTGGTTACGCACTACTACGACTACGAGGGACGAACGGGTGCCGCCTTAAGGAGCTTCGCCCCTAAAAATCTCACAGGGTCCCTTATGCATTCATCTAAGACGACTGAAAGGCGAAAGCCATCTTCTTCTTTTTCTTCCAGTCAATGTATCGAACATTCCCTGCCTCCCTCCGAGATATTTCTGCGCCTAACGTGGTTTTCTTACAGCCTCAAGGATCGGAGGCAGTGCAAGCTTTCTGCACATCAGCGGAGGCATGCACGGCCTCCGTGATCAGCCCATTTTGACCAAACGAAGATGTAATATGACGACGTCACGTTATGTGACGTCACGATGACGTCACAAAATTTTATTATCTGTGACGTCATATGATGACGTATTCATGTAATTATTTTTTGCATCACTCGTGCTGACGCCGCCGACTGTCAATTTGATGAGGCATCTAAGGCTTTCGCCTTAATACACTGTTCGGCTGTCGTTCCATGTAATTCCAGCTGCCGCTGGTGTTCAGTAGAGGTGGCTTGCAGTAATTAGGCGGGATAATTGGTCTCCTAATACATCTTCAATCTACACTAGAATATGCAGCCGTCGTTTACGACGCGAAGATTTCATAGAATATAAGAAGCGGCGGCTTACGAAGGATGCAGTAGCGTCAGTCTTTGCAGACTACCCTTCACGTTTGCAGCCCAATGTAACAACTGAATCAAGCATGACAAGTATCCCTAAACGTGACGGTGTTGCGTCCGGACAGTCAACGAATGCATGTAGTACCAGTAGCAACGCTGCTTCGCGATCGCCGCCATGTGCATGCAGCGCTGACATTAGGTCCCGAAACTGAAGAATCTGAGCCCATGGACACTACATGCGCTACCGGCGAAACAACCGACAATCATTATGTACATTGTCACTGGAAGCAGCTTAGTGACATTTCATGCTATTTAGCGCATGAAGTCATGGCTTGCGTATAGTGTGCTACACCAGTAGACGGTAGCACGCATCGGGGAACTTTAAGCGCCCAAGCTTTTAGTATTAGCTCTTGGCAAATGCTGCTTTCGAAAATTGACTTTCAGACACTCAATAACCGAATCTCAGTCAAGCGAACGTAACGGTGACAAAACAATTTTCCGCGCATCACTGGCATGCGCTCTCTGGAATCGGGCTAGGAGACGACGCGCGAGCGTCTCGATCAAATAGCCGCGAAAGACACATGCCTTCTAAATGGGCTGGTTGTCCAGAACGACAAGTGCTTCATGATTCCAGTTTACAACTTTTCATTATACTTTAAACTACGCGAATACAGCCGAAAACTGAACCGTATAGCAGCTTCGAATGCAGCCACGGCATTCGTTTCCGCGAGCGACGACGCGACGGCTGGTCTGCTACGGTGGCGGCGCCCGGCGGCTAAAAGTCGCACTAACGCCGACGGTCGGTTCCCATTGCGCTCCGCTCCTTCGCCCAGGCACAGAAAAATAGAGGAGGCGCTGCTAAGTTCGACCGTAACGGAGCTTGAAAGACAGCTTCGCCGCAATACGAAAAAGTGATGACGTGAAGCATATTAAAAATCTGAAGGGGTCACTTTCTATCGGACGTTGGCTGTATTTGTTTTCGGGAAGTTCGAATAGTTCGAATACTAAAATTCCAGTGCGAATCGACTCGAATAGCAAACACTATTCGAAAAATATTCGAAACTTCGAATATTCGCACACCCCTAGTAATAATGTATGCGTGTGCATTCCAAGAATGTGTTTTGATTTCACCTGTGTCACCACAAGTTTACTCGGGTCTCAGGAGGATATATATTGTGTGCTTCGAAAAAGTTTTCTTTCGAACTTTTTTTTTATTTGTGCGTTTAAATACAGAACCAAATGAAACAAACAGAGAGTTACCCCAGGGAAAAAGCAGATAGAATGTTGTCTTAAAAGGTGCCCTGAAGCACTTTTTGCGCAGGGTCAGAAAGCGCTGCCGGTCGGCGGTCGATTCTCCTAAGAACATGTGAGGCAAACATTATAGTGCTACACGCGGCCTGGAAAGTGTCAGCGCTCACACTAACATCACCCATCGTAAGCGCGGTAGCATATCAGCAAGGGTGGCAACGGAGAATATATAGCTTTGGGCGAGAGAAAGCGGCGATTTCGATGTTGCGGCGGCTACGGTCAGTAGGGGAGCTAACAGGAGCGGTACGATAGTAGACGTCAGATGTCCTTCAAAAGAATGGTGTATCGACCGACATAGATTAGAGGAAATTTTTCACCGAGACCCTCTGTGCGAACAGGTGTCCACACGAGCACTTCTTCGCCTGGGCGGAACGAAACAACTCGACGTTTCGAATGAAATCGAACTTTCTTCTTGTTCTCAATAGTAGCTCTGTTGGCGCGGGAGATTTCACAACAGTGGGCGTGAAATTCTTCTGGGAGGGACGCAAATGGAACAAATGGCGTAGACAGAGAGGTAGTATCTGAGTCAAAAGACGGTGCACGGTCATAGACGAGAAACGACGGATTATAATTTGTCGCGCCTTGTACGACAGTATTGTAGGCAAATGGGACGAAAGGAAGTGTAGTGTCCTAGTGCTTGTGACCTGGTTGAACATGCATGGAGGTCATGTCGAACAAACGTCGATAGAAGCGCTCAGTGAGACCATTCGTTTGCGGATGACATGCTGATGTGGCCTTATGGATTGTGTTAGAGGCTTGAAGGAGTTCATGAAGAACGCGAGAGAAAATTTTAGTAACGTGGCGTTTTAGGCGTGTTTGTATTTCATGCTGAAGATTATAGCGCACGAAAAAACACGGGCAACGGAAGACGTGACACACACAGACGTGACACAGACGCAGGGTTGCCAATGGTGGCTACTTTTCGCCAAATTGGCGAATTTGAGGGGCCCGTGGCGACCTAAAATTATGAATGGCGAGATGGCGAATTTTTGGCGATTTTCGGCTTAGGTCTCCACTGAGTTATACATCCTAAGCTCAGTGTCTTCCCAACGAATAAGCGGCAACATTCTCTGTATTTTTCTTGGTTTTAGACCCAAGAGTAGGATGTGCACATTACGCGTAATTGGGTCATTCCACGCCAAACGTCCCAGACATTGCGCTCGACCCTCTCCAATTGTATTGTAAAAAAATGTGGACGTTCATATCAGTGCACTAATTGCCCTCGGAAAGTATTTTTTGGAAAAAAAAATTTTTCTTGTCTGTTACAGTGATTTGAATTTTGCCGTAGTGGGTGAAACATAGGTTGCGAAAAAATACTCTAAAAATACAATACTTTACGGAACGCTTTAACTATCTGCTGTTTACTTGAAAAGGAATGCCACTATCTTATTATCGCCCATTGACGACCACTACTTTGTCTCACGATGTGCTTTGTGGTGAAGCAATGCTGCAATTCTGCCCCCATTTTGATTATTTTTTAAAAATTCTACGAATATTACAGACAAAATAGGACTATATCACATGGCTAGATAGTTGGCAGTAAGCGTGTAAAAAAAGTATTGAAGTCGATGACTGAGTAGTTTTGAAGTGGAAGGGGCGCAAACATTGAAAAATGTGTGAAATGCTCCAGGTTCAGGCACATGTAGAGTGGTGATGCAGTCTAAGTAAAAATGCACGCTTGGTCTCGTTGGGAAGAGTAAACAAAGGAGATTTATTTGTGAAAGTTTCATCGGAGTGTTTTTTGTTTTTGGCGAGAAACAAAATTTTATGTTGAGCACTCGCGGCGTGCCTGGGTGCGTGCCCGTAAGTCCGCTTCACTGCGCGGCCACTTATCCTTGGGGCAACGGAAGTATGCAGCGCCCACGCGGGTGGCACGATCGTGTACTGCTGTGAGTTTTCACGTTGCTAAAAACTTGCAAACAGTGTATATGGCTGGCAGAATGTTTCGCAAGGGCACTAAAGGTTGCCGGTTAGTAGTCGGAGCAGAGCACGATTTCATTGCCACGTCACTGCATGCACACGTACGACAGGCGCAGAGCTTGGGTTGTGTTTTCGATCTCCGCGGAGGTTGCAGTTCTTACTGCCGTTGCCGACGTATGGTCTTCGCCACTTGAAATGCCTGTGTTGCTGGGTAGGTTGTGAGCCCGGAATTAAGAGTGGTCAGTGATGACGGCACGAAAAGGTGAAACGTGCGCGTACATTTGAGGGAGATTAATAATATCTGGGGTTTAACGTCACAAAACCACCATATGATTATGAAAGACGCCGTAGTGGAGGGCTTCGGAAATTTCGACCACCTGGTGTTCTTTAACGTGCACCTGAATCTAAGTACACGGGCCTCAAACATTTTCGCCTCCATCGAAAATGCAGCCGCCGCGGCCGGGATTCGATCCCGCGACCTTGGGGTCAGCAGTCGAGCGCCATAACCATTAGACCACCGCGGCGGGGCCTTTGAGGGAGATTGTAGGCTCAAACCTTTCTGAGAGCTCAACTTTCTGCCACGCTGCATGCGATGCTTTCATCTTAGTAATCGCCTTGCGATTACTAAGCGGAGGCGATAGATTTAAAAGGACGAAGCCGCCTTTAAGGCGGCTTCGTCCTTTTGTATATGGGTCATTCCACGCCAACTGTCCCAGTCGGGGCGCTCGACAAAAATCAATTTCTCTGAAAAAATTTGAGAAAATTACACACATATGGACATTAGTTCTACAGTATTTTCCCAAAATATTTTGAGCGGCAAATATTTTTCTGGCACGTGAGCGCCATTTGAACTTCTCGATATGGTGGAAAACCAGGTACGAAAGAAAAATTCGCTATAAATGGAATGTTTCACGCATTCATTGAAAACTTGCTTTTTTGTGTTCTTAGAGCATCGCGCTTTCATTATAGGACAGTTGCTTAGAGTAGCTTTATATTTTTCACTCCTTGGCGCGTAGGTAAAATTGAGTAAATTGCTGCGTTTTCGGGAATTTTTTTACAAAAGACGATTGTAGACGAAATACATCAATTATTTTTATAGAACTCTCCATAACACGTACTATCTTTTAAAGTTTTTGTTTTGCCTGTGTGCGGCGCTCAGGCTCAATAATAAAACCCTGAACTTGGAAAAAACGCTACATTAGCCTATGTTCAGACGCCTGTAGCACCCTAAGGTGGTCCAAGAAAAAATAAGCAGAAAAGCGCATACGATTGATAATTATAACACCTTCGTCCACAGAAAGTTTAATCGAAGTAGTTTTTGTTTTAGTCAAGAAAAAAATTTTTGAAGTTTAGTCCCACCATTGCATTATTTTGCTATGGGGGCAGTACAAACCGATTGAAATTACTGCATGAAAAAAAGAGGTAGTGTATTCGTAGCACATGGTTTTCTGCTCCTTTTTTTAGTACTTTATAATGTATATTACATATCAAGGAGATGATCAACAGAGGTAAAAATATAACAATACCATTGGCTTAGATGCCGAAATTCCCCAATAATGAATCGCGTTACTTATTGCATCGTTTACGCACATTGGAGGCGGCGCTGGACAACTACGCCACAAAAATAGGCTGTTGTGATCTCATAACAGCTGTAAAACAATGCATGTTACTAGACAGACAAATTCTACTTTAACCAAAATCTGCTGCCTGCAACCATCACAACCATAATGATGTCAAAAATAGCTTGGCATATCCCGTCTGTAGTGTCGCGGACGACGGACGGAATGCGTGAATACGCGGCCCGTTGTCACATCATGTGCCGTTCGTTGCGGAATACATAGATGAACTCCGTTTGGATCCGCTATAAATGACCACGCTCACGCCTCCTTTCTCCGGTTTGCATGAACTTTGAGACTTAACTTTGACGCCAGTTGATTCTCAGAGCCGCATGCAATAAGTAACGCGATTAATTATTGGGGAATTTCGGCATCTAAGCCAATGATATTGTTATATTTTTACCTCTGTTTATTATCTCCTTGATATCGGATATACATTATAAAGTACTAACAAAAGGAGCTGAAAACCATCTGCTACGAATACACTACCTTTTTTTTTATGCAGTAAACTCAGTCGGTTTGTACTGCCCCCTTAGCAAAATAATGCAATGGTGGGACTAAACTTCAAAAATTTTTTTCTTGACTAAAAGAAAAACTACTTCGATTAAACTTTCTGTGGACGAAGGTGTTATGATTCTCAATCGTATGCGCTTTTCTGTTTATTTTTTCTTGGACCACCTTAGGATGCTACAGGCGTCTGAACATAGGCCAATGTAGCGTTTTTTTCCATGTTCAGTGTTTTATTATTGAGCCTGAGCGCCGCACACAGGCAAAACAAAAACTTTAAAAGATAGTAAGTGTTATGGAGAGTTCTATAAAAATAATTGATGTATTTCGTCTACAATCGTCTTTTGTAAAAAAATTCCCGAAAACGCAGCAATTTACTCAATTTTACCTACGCGCCAAGGAGTGAAAAATATAAAGCTACTCTAAGGAACTGTCCTATAGTGAAAGCGCGATGCTCAAAAACACAAAAAAGCAAGTTTCGAATGAATGCCTGAAACGGTCCATTTATAGCGAATTTTTCTTTCGCACCTGGTTTTCCACCATATCGAGAAGTTCAAATGGTGCTCACGTGCCCGAAAAAATTTTGCCGCTCAAAATATTTTGGGAAAATACTGTAGAACCAATGTCCATATGTGTGTAATTTTCTCAAAGTTTTTCAGAGAAATTGATTTTTGTCGAGCGCCCAGACTGGGACAGTTAGCATGGAATGACCCATATTTATCGCTTTCGGTTTCCATTGTACAGGCTCTCCGTCTAAAATATGACACGATAGCAGTATACTCACCATTCGCAATGTTTATCTTACGCGCTGCCAAGGGATGCGGCCGAAAGACGAACCTTCGAGTGCCGCGTGCTCGCTCGGCGACGCGATCACCGGAGCAAAGTTCACCTCTGCCGAAGATCCGAGCGTAAGAATACGTAGCACCATTCGGCTCCGAAGCACGAATTGCGCGAGTCACGTTCAAGCGAGCTGCCCATAAAAAAGAATTATAAATGTATTCCCGGTGCCTGTTAGCCACTTTTATTATATAATAATACATTTTAAACGAACCATCACTCGTTTTCCCTGACACTTCGTCGGCGGCACTGAGGAAAGCCGAAGAATCCGTGTCGAAACGTAAAAACTCGCAGCAGCACACGATCGTGCCACCCGCGTGGGTGCTGCATACTTCCTTTGCCCCAAGGAACAGTGGCGGCGCAGTGAAGCGGACTTACGGACCCGCGCCCAGGCACGCCGCGAATGCTCAACATAAAATTTTGTTTCTCGCCAAAAACAAAAAACACTCCGATGAAACTTTCACAAATAAATCTCCTTTGTTTACTCTTCCCAACGAGACTAAGTGTGCATTTTTACTTGGACTGCATCGCCACTCTACATGTGCCTGAACCTGGAACATTTCACACATTTTTCAATGTTTGCGCCCCTTCCACTTCGAAACTGCTCAGTCATCGACTTCAATACTTTTTTTACACGCTTACCGCTAACTATCCAGCCATGTGATATAGTCCCATTTTGTCAGTAATAGTCGTAGAATTTTTAAAAAATAATCAAAATGGGCGCAGAATTGCAGCATTGCTTCACCACAAAGCACATCGTGAGACAAAGTAGTGGTCGTCAATGGGTGATAATAAGATAGTGCCATTCCTTTTCAAGTAAACAGCAGATAGTTAAAGCGTTCCGTAAAGTATTGTATTTTTTAGAGTATTTTTTTTCAACCTATGTTTCACCCACTACGGCAAAATTCAAATCACTGTAACAGACAAGAAAAATTCTTTTTCCAAGAAATACTTTCCGAGGGCAATTAGTGCACTGATATGAACGTCCACAATTTTTTACAATACAATTGGAGAGGGTCGAGCGCAATGTCTGGGACGTTTGGCGTGGAATGACCCAATTCCGTATGTCCGTCCTGTAACTGGTGCGTATCTCAATTCATCTAGAGGCAGGAGATACGGCAACGTCCCCCAGAGACATTCTAGCAAAATGTAAACCGCGAGGGGGCAGTGTTGGCTATAAGTTAATAGCTTTCGGCGCTTTAAGCTTCTCTAAAGTTTCGCTTCTGAAGGGGCTGAAGGTTCGAACCATTTGTTCCGCCAAAGCTCCAACTGTTATGCATAGCTCGACGACTTATTCACTGTTGCAGTACCCCTAATTCAGCTCGTAAAGACTTTTTAGAATAGCGAAGAGAGGTGGATACGCGGCTATTTATGCAATAAAAAAAATATTTATTGAGGCATTTCCCAGTGTTCTCGGTGAGCGTGTGCATGAAAACAATCGCTATATAACATTTTATATTGTCTACCTGTTCATTAATAACGCATCGGATTGACGCGTGTAGATATAAGGGACTATAGAAAGGGTCGGTGACGTCCTTTATCATATTAGTTCACACTGAAAAGGTGTAAGGCTCACAAATGATCGGTTCCTGTAGGACTTCTGTCGTGTTACCTTCAGTAAACCTTTTGATCCTTTTAATTCATAATGTTCACGTAAAGCTGTCTACAAACAACGCTTTCACGGTTTTCGCCCAATGTTTACCACACTTCTACCTTAACGAGCGGACAGGGATGGAAGGATATCGTGAGTGTGTCATTCATTCACCCTTGCGCCACCACGCACATCTTGCGGCTATTCGGAGAAGCAGCACCATGCATTGCCATGGTGAAGCGGGCGATACGACTAGCATTGAGAAACGTCAATATAATTTAAGGGTCTTGGATGGTACTGTATTCTACGAGGCTATACGTGAGAGAAAATTTTTATTACTAGGTATGACGCACATATCTAGAATGGCGACATTTTTGGCGAAATTTGTAAAAAAAATGGCGACTTTTGGCGACTTTTTGCTCGCCGTTTGGCGACATTTACTCGAAAGTCAGCGGCAACCCTGCACAGACGTGTCCGTGTTTTATTGCGATATCAGTTATATGGACAGTCTCGACGGGTTTTTGCCGTAGCCGTCGCCGTCATGTCCTTCCGGTATGAAATCCGAATTGATAACGTCCCCCCGCGCATTGTTGTTCTACGGCGGGTAAAAGCTCGCGAGCGGGGGCGACGAACGCGGCCGAATAGAGATCAAACTAGCCGGCCCGTTTCCTTCGCTCGCAGGTTGCATGCATTAACATCACCCCGCTCGGGAGACCTGCGGTCGAAATACAGGAAACGCCCCGCCGTCTTTAACGACCATGAAAAAAGACGCGAGGTGGAAAGCGGCGGGGGGGTGGGGGGGGGATTCGTCGCGCGAGCAGCCACTACCTTGAACTTCGGATCTAGGGCGCGGTAGCGATCGCTAGCGCGCGCGCTCTCTCGAAAGGCGTCACCGCGGGCGGCTCGTATACCCTTCTACGGGCTGCACTCTCAGCGCGAAGTGACTATGCGGAGAGCATCTCTCCTTGAAGCGGCCGTATTCTCTTACACCAGCGTTTTGTAGTTACGCGAGATCGGATACAACGGTTAGCTGCCAGCCTCACTTCGTGTAACGCTACAATTTGTTGCTCTCGCATTCATTGCTTCGCCCTTGCGGTGAAACTGCGACTTTTTTTCGTGCGCTATAATCTTCAGTGAGCGATAAGTTTCTTGCCCATTTCACTAAGGTCACAGGTAAAACCTCTTAGCTTGCCTATTCATCTGTTCAGTTGCATGAGCCATTTTACGAACAGACTTGTGCTTGTGGTGTAACCGTAAGTTGCCAATATACGAAGGTATGCGCCACTAGTTACTGCCACTGACTTGTAGGTGAGCATATGCAATAGTGCGCATATGCATTCCGTGGGGTTCTCATATCTGGAAACTTTGTTGTGTTTACATATTCTGACATTATATTTATTTCTGAGCTTCCCTTTAAACGCCGCATAATCTGCTTTCGTTTTTTGCACATCACAAAGTTTTATGGTTTTATGCTTTTGAAAAATAAGAAGCACGCTCAACAAGGCTACAGACAAGTTTACTTGAATAATCGTCAAGAATGGGCTGAAGGTCGCACCGAAATTTGGTACATCACTTCAACTGCCACAAGCACAGTGTTTTGAAGCAATGCAGCAGCGATGGTATTATACGCATGACGTTGACGACTACTTCGGTGTGCTCATAAGTTTCCGAACACGCCACGCGTTCCGTTCTTTATCAGGACCGAAAGGGTAGCCATGGTCACAACAGTGTGGAAATTTTCTCCTGTTTCGGGCAATAATAGACATGTCAGAAGAAAATGTCGTGTTACCTTTAATGAGAAACGGTCAAAAATTCCTTCATGCTGCGCACGGCACACGAACATTTTCGGCTTTCATGTGGTTCGAATAGATTGCGCTTGCAGCATCTGGTCACCTCGCATCATGATTGTCTTCTGGCGTCTGATTCCCTCGTGTCAGAATTAAAGTCGTAAAACGTGAATAATAGTGGTACCTGGATGTGCGTCACTTGGCAACTACGCGCTACGTGTTTTGTAAGGATTGTGTGAGGCTATGAAAACAGGGCCTGCTAATTGATCAAGCTGATTTTCTCGTACCTAGGTATTCATGAACGGATCGTAAAACGTGATTAATAGTGGTAACTGGCCGTGCGTCACTTGGCAACTAGGCGCTACGTGTTTTGTAAAGACTGTGTGAGGCTATAAAAACAGGGCCTGCTAATTGATCAAGCTGATTTTCTTGTACATAGGTATTCATGAACGGATGACATCAAGACGAATGCGCTAGTGTGAAGGGTATAATTCTGGAAAAAAAATTTCCCTATAAACAATTGAATAATGACTATACAAAACATGCTGAAATTGCCGATCAGCTGTTAAGTACCTGTAAAATGAAGCCAAAAGTATATTGTGGCTAAACTAAGATAACGCACCTGCAATGAACATCGTGTCGACAAGTTGGTATTTCTCCTCTCGATTAAGAGAGTAGGCTTAGAGGATTTTAACCATGATACATGATAGAGGGTTGCCGTTTTCGTTGTCTAGAGGAATTATGACATGCACAACGGTATCGCTGCTGCCCGTACATACCAAGAAGCTATACATCCTTCTGGACATCAACAAATAACTGTACGTGTGTTGCTTTCAACCAATGGTACAATGATCCAATTTCCTCTGCGTTATTTTCTCACAACAAACCTGCTTCTTCATGTCCGGTTCAATAAATATTTTGCACAAGTCAGTAGTTGCACCATTCGTATTTGTATATGCCGAAAATATTCGATTCGGTTCGCTCTTGGTTTTCAGCGTTTTTTTTTCTTAGGCCGTCAGTAGTGCTTCAGCTCTTCTTCTTCTTAGTTCGTTTTATGCTGCGCCAGCTGTGATCACGTCTTCTTCAAGAAATTGTTCGGTGTCCACTGTCCTCATTTCAGTTGTCTGCTATATTAAATATACCGTCTTGGAGCGGAAGAACGACATTGAACTGTAGGGCAAAACTTGAAAACAAACACAAAGAGACAGAGTAAGTAGAATAGTAGGCCTCTTACCATTTATCTTTGAGTTTTGCTTTACAGCATCTTGTCCTCCAGTGATTACCAGCACACCCAATAAAACCTAATCGTAGAACAAAAACAGGATGTCCAAGCAACAAGGACAAAAATAAAACAGATTTAGGCGGCCATGTTGGTTAGTTTGGTGAGGATTGTTTAGGAAGCGCAGGTTTAATGGACCTGGAATACGATTTAGCTCATTTTCTATTAGAAACTGTCTTTTTAGTTCGAGTTACAAGCAGGAATTGCCTCTTTTGATTAGAATTGTTTTAAATATGAAAATAATTTATGACTTAATGATGTTTTCCTAACATTAGTATTCCAGCAATCCCTCTCCACTGGATTCCCCTCTGACTGGAAAGTTGTTAAGATTATTCCCATCTTTAAAAAAGGCCACCGTACAAATCCTAGCAACTACCGTCCTATTTCCCTCACCAGCATTTGTTCTAAAGTAAAGGAGCACATTCTACACTCGCACATTGCCAATTTTCTGTCATCTGTCAACTTCTTTCATCCTAATAGCACGGGTTTCGCAAAGCTCACTCCTGCAATAATCAGCTCGTCTTATTCCTGCATGATTTACATTCTAACCTGGATTTAAACATCGCAATTGACGCTCTCTTCTTAGATTTTCAAAAAGTCTTCGATAAAGTATCGCACCTTCTTCTCATGCATAAAGTTTCGCACCTAAACCTACACCCCGACACAATTATTTGCATACTCGAATTCTTTACAGATCGCCTTCAATTTGCTTCAACCAACTCATTTTTCTCGTCTCTATTGCCTGTTTTATCTGGTGTGCCGCCAGGCTCCGTACTTGGACCGCTACTCTTTCTCATATATATTAATAACCTGACAGTTAATGTATCATCAAATATAAGCCTTTTTGCGAATGACTGTGTTCCGTATCGTGCAATAACAAATTTCATAGACTCCTCCTCTCTCCAGGATGACCTCCTTGAAATCCAGGCGTGCTGCAACCAAGGGTACATGTCCCTCAACGTCAGTAAGTGCTCCCTCGTGTCCTTTCATCGCCGCCGTAACTATGTAGCGCCTTCTCAACAACAACGCATTAACCCAATGCAAGACATTTAAATACCTAGGAGTACATATATTCAGTAATCTGTCCCAGGCCCATCATATTCACCAACTAATTCTTGCCATTACCTCTTAGGTCATCAACGGCTCAACCTGTCATCATCATCCCCTGCAGTCAAAGTACTTGCATAAACGTTGGTCTGGTCCAAACTAGAATGTGCCTCTTCTATTTATGACTCACCAAGTTAATATAACTAATTCCCTTGAATTGGTTGAGTACAGCGCTGTCAGGTTCATTCTTTCCGATTACCTCTACAGGTCAAGTATCCGCCTTAAAATTCCTGCTCTGCCTCCACTCACTTTCTTCTCGCCGCAAGACTGCTCGTATAATATTATTTTACCGCGAAAGTGTTTTATGCCGGGGTCCACCAAGACTTCAGTAACGAATGTCCGTCACGGAAATGACGTCGAAAAAATTTACACAATCACATGGCAAAGGAAAGAGTTCCATCAACGGGTATCTAACCCACGACCGCTCGGTCCGCAACAACACATACCGGGCGCGCTATCCACTGCGCCACGGTCACAGACTGTAAAGGCTTTACAAACGCGCCTTTTATATCTACCACTCTCCCGGTCGGCGGTGTGGTGGTGCTTTCTGGGAGCGGTGAAGTAAAGTAATTCGTCATTACTGTGGCCTCCGTGATTAGCGTCTGCAACGCGTTACACGTCCGTCCCATTCGGCGCGTCTTAAGTTCAATTTCGTGAATGCCTTAACACATCGCGAGGTGGGGATATTAGCCCAAGCGCCGTAAAAGCGTCGGCCTCACTCATAGCATTACGCTAATCCAAACCGAAAATAGCTCTGCGACGCGCGCTTGCCTCACCTGGCTGTAACACCGCGTTCCCCGCTCACGCTCTCGCCACGAGAAAAATCGCGGCAGGGCTACCGCGCCGGCACGACGCGCTTTGCGTTTCGCTCTTGTCCGGCCGTGGTGTTCAATCACATTTTAGCATCCCGCGGGATGGCGACCAAGTTTTGCGTTCAATAGGCGACGCTCTTTTGGCTATCACACCTGGTGCTCCGATTACGCTTTCACCGTTAACTACTACAGATACCACAAGAGTTTGTTTAATCATTTAACATGGACGTTAGTCGTCGGGATGGAGATGTATCACCAATCATCAAAGAGGGTGCATCCACGTTAAAGGTGCTATAGCTGCCAGACATCATATAGTGCGCAAACTCTCTTATATCAATGTACAGTGAACATTCAGTTACTTCTGTAAGGGCACGGTTTACTTTCGTGTTATTCCGATTCCTATGACGGAGGGATCACCATCTGTTTTTTTAGGTGTTTCCATTCGCTGTCTCCAGGAAACCAAATCATCAATACTGCACATCCTTCCTCTCGCCACTCGCACCGAAATGCTGTGCATCTACCACGTGCACATATGACCACCTATCAACGTACATTTTTTCTTGCATACTGCCGGGGAATGGAATACCCTTCCATCAGATATCGCCCTCACCACCGACTTTGCTCAGTTCAAAGCTGCCATTGAAGACCATCTTTCAAGTTATGAAATCTAGCCTGACCCGCCAGTTTTTTCCTTCGCCCACCCCTTATGTATTGTCCCATGGGGGATCTTGAGGTATTATGAATAAATACTGAGGCGCGCTTTACAGTCCCGTGAAATTTAGCCCATGCATGTTTTCTTGATTTGGCTCTTTTACAGCAAACGCCACATTTGCTCTTACGGGAAATACAGGTACTACGGAGGACTAAACACAACCGTATATACAAATAAATATGCATGCGGTACTGCCTAAGGAGAACACCTCGGGCCAATGTCGTTTCTCGTTCTCGTCGCCTCGTTCACGGTAAACGGAGTGCATTCTGTTAGTTCCTAATGTTACTTAGCATCAACCGCTACGGCAGAAGCACTATCCCGAAGCTTTATAGGTCCGGAACAGTACTAAAGGTCGTCATTGAAGCGCAGCAGACGGCCTTCAAGCGCGAAGCGTGAACAGCATCAGTACTCTGAACTAGAGGCGGTGACAGTGGACTAGTTGGGCCAATTTCATAGGTAACCGGCGTTAACTGAATCAGTATACGGTATGATCCCATATACCGAAACAGAAATTTATGAACAGGTATATGCTCGTCAAACCGGGCGGTGACTCAGTGATCGGTTGAGGGACCGTAAGGGCTTCTTCAAAACATGCATGGAAAGCAATCTAGCACTACGTTGCAAGAAGCAATGCACGCCTGTTGGCTGCACACCTGAGCTGGAGAGGACACGAGTGCTAAAAAGACAAGGCATAAAGCAAGATCGAGATATTTTTGAGGCTACGTCTTCAGCAAGATCGGCAGCAAGTGTATCAGCAAAGATTCTGTTGACTTGTTCTCAAGTGAGATAGACTATCTGCAAGATTAATGCAGTACGCCGTTGTGTTGTCCGTTCTTTCTAAAAAGGCAGCTATGTTGATGCCCGTTGTTGCTTTTCATAGCTTTAGATATGCGACAGACGTGAGACAAAGGTAGTTGCTAGTGCTCCTCTTTGCCGTCGTCTAATTTTCATAACAACGTTACTTGCTGCTTCGCCCAGACCTTGCGCACACGTATGCCTTCGTACGAGTTGTGCGCTCCTCGCAAAGTTTGCCTTGAAGCTGATGTAGCACGAACGTCACTTCTCTCACTTCAGCGACGCGTCCACTTACGCGAGTCTTGCTGACCCACGCCAGGTCGCTTGCTAGATGAGTGAGCTGGCAGGCCTACGACGTATAATCAAGAAATGTGTTTACATCACATTCGTGCCTCCTCTTTACGGCGAAGCTTTGACTTTATTATTATTATTATTATTATTATTATTATTATTATTATTATTATTATTATTATTATTATTATTATTATTATTATTATTACTATTATTATTATTATTATTATTATTATTATTATTATTATTATTATTATTATTGGCAGAAGTAGTAGTAGTATAGTCGTAGTATCTCAATGTCGGTGGTGTGTCGTTTCCTCCTCCTCTCCAACACGAAGTAAGGAGTGAGAGTTGAGCACGTACGAAGGTATGAGGCGTCTACTGATCTCCTATGAAAATATGCGGCGCGACGTGCCGATGGGCGTAAGTCAGCGTACGCATTTCCTCCTGGAGGCATGCAGCTCTCCTTCCGGCTCTTTCCTCCTGGCGGGGCGTTTTCTCTCTGCTGCAGGGCTATCGACGATGTTATCGCATACGCCCTACGCGCGACGGAGATGGTCGGCTCGTTTCATCTCTACTTGAGCCACGTTCGCCTGCAGCGCTATTTACGGAAAATGACTTACACTATATACGGAACATGAAAGAGATGGCGACGGCAGAAATTCGCCGAGAGTGTCCATATTTGAATGCGTTGAGCGCATACGAGGACACGGACAGAAGGAAGAGACATACACACACTGGCGCTACTAACAACAATGGTTTATTTCATTCTCCTGCCGATTCATATACCAGTTTTGCGCACGACAGTCACGTGAACACTCTTTCATAAAAAACAACAATTTGATAACAACCAGGGAATTCACCTCACGAGAAGATAAACAGGGTGCACAGGCAATGACAAGCAAATTTAATGATTCATGCGCAGAAAGTGTAATTCTTTAGCACTCAGGGACATTGAGGGATTGCTAACACAAGCGTCTCCAAGATAATCGATTTGTTCGGCTTGGAGACGCTTGGAGACGCTTGTGTTAGCAATCCCTCAATGTCCCTGAGTGCTAAAGAATTACACTTCCTGCGCATGAATCATTAAATTTGCTTGTCATTGCCTGTGCACCCTGTTTATCTTCTCCTGAGGTGAATTCCCTGGTTGTTATCAAATTGTTGTTTTTTTTATGAAAGAGTGTTCACGTGACTGTCGTGCGCAAAACTGGTATATGAATCGGCAGGAGAATGAAATAAACCATTGTTGTTAGTAGCGCCAGTGTGTGTACGTCTCTTCCTTCTGTCCGTGTCCTCGTATGCGCTCAACTCATTCAAGTATGACCAACCAACAAGCCCGCATCGCCACCCTAGTGTCCATATAGTGGCTATAGCAATACAATTGGGCTCCTGTATTGGTTTCCGTCTCTTTCCATGCAATAGCAGCGTTACTTGCTCAGTGCAAGAGAAACACGGCAACTTCGAAAAAAATGTGTGAGTTCTGAGAAATGACAGCGATGCAAAGAGGACATGTCATAGCACTTGTATCTACCTAAGACAGATATGTAGCAATATATCGCAGAGTGCTCTTGGTCGGCGGGGTGGTGTCGTCCTTTGGGAGGGTAAAGTGAACTGGCTAGTAGCATAGCGCGGGAAGACACACGGACAAAGAAGAAGTACGAGACGAACACAAGCGCTAACTTTCAACAACAAAAATTTTATTTTCAGGATCGGTCATATATACACTTATGAAATCACGCAACAGTAGTGAGATATTTTCGTTTACAACTGATAGCGCATGGAAAATGGCCGTAATTGGAGTAGCAGTCGCGCTGATGTGCTAATACAATCACTCTTGCACCTTGCATACGCCTCGTAACAAGCGTAACGAAACATTCAAGGTTCGCTTAAGCTATTACTTTTGATGTTGTGTATGCAGTCGCTGTAATTTTCGCTTGTAAGAACTATTTGCAAGTGATTAGTTGTAATCACTTGCACAGCCTGAGGACTGAACTGCGTTTTCTCATAACAAAAGTCGAGCTTAATACCCCCTCATGAATTTCGCACTGGTTGGATGGGGGATGGGTGCGGATCCTGTCCAGGAATTCCCAAAGCTTATTGTTCATATCTGTAGAGTCGCGCTCAATATGACTTGCAACACGAGAGCCCGCAGCCTCACGAGTTTAAGGATTGCGCATTCCTTCCACTAGCACTTATTCATACACCTAAAAGCGGTTCTCTCACTGGAGGATGTTCCCAAAGAACAAAGTAATATTTAATTACAGAAATGAAGCAAGTTCAAGCCATGCGCAATCTTTCGACTCGTCAGGCCACGCGCTCCCGTGTTGCAAGTCATATTGAGCGCAACTGTACATTTTCCCTGCCGGCTTCCTTCGCCAAAGACAGCCCACCACCCAGGTTCACTGGCATTTTTACTAAAGCTTGATTACAGCGCAAGGGGTCTAGTGAACAGAACGTGGGGCATTGCTTTCAGCATTTCAGCAGAGCACGATTACTTGATGGCATGATGCCTAGACAGTCCTCAAAGACAGTGCTCATAGCACAAATTCATCGCTACACGCATATCGCATACCATACAGTTTCGGGACATGCCAATGAGCCCCCATTAAAGACCTGCATTGCAGACCACAGGAAATGGCGACGTTCGCTGTCACCGTCCGCAGGTTTGTGAGAGGCACTAAAACTCGGCGTGATGCCTCAGTAGCTACGGTGTTCCGCCGCTAAGCGCAGTCGCACCTGAAGGCGACTAAATTTCGATTCATGCATGGTTGAATAATGCATGCGTAGGTTTGACATGTAAATCCCTGTAATTTCATTACCAACTGTACTCCGAATACCACTGGTGAGTAAATCTCAGGGTGCTAATAGGATCTTCCTTCACCGACGGATGGCCTTGGCCTCCCCACGTGCAGTCACAATTACAGGCGTGAACACCAGTACCTCGAAACTTATCGGAGAGTAACGCATGCGAATTTACGGAACGTAGAAGTGATAAATACAGGGGCGCATTCACATGAAGCGCTTAAGGACGGAAAAATCATAATAAAAATGCCTTTTTCTGGTTTTTTCATAACCTTAATTTGTGCACGGACATTAGGACGCCAGCAGGTGGCCTTCGGCAAGCCTTTTATGCATATAGATGAATCAGAATTTTATAACAACATCTTCGGAAATTTTTAGAGATTCCTCAAAGAAAAAAATAAGCTTAAAGGTCACTAAAGCTTTCAAATTGAAAGTAGTAGCGATAGCGCACCGGGCACCGTTAGCATGGCTTTCTCATCTGCTTGCTTTAGCTTGCTTCTAAGTGGACACCTCAAACTTTCTATCATTAAAGGAACGTTTGTGCGCGTGACGGCTGTCGTCTTAAGCGCTCCGAGGGCGACTGCTCTAAGCGCATCTGCGAAGTACCCCTTGCGCCAATTTTCACCATTTTGCGACGTAGTAGTGCCCACTATACACAAATTTCAAAAGGAGGCTGCCATTTTTAAAACTCTCCACCGCCGCAGCGCCGTCTAGCGTCTGCGATGTTTCGCCGCCCTTCCGGTGTGTGGGGTTCCGCGGCGGTGTATGCAGCGTGTACGCTCAGTTAACAAGGTATCGCTGTTCTTAGTGGTACACGGGCAAAACAGAGCAACGCTTCGCGAGTTTAAAGGCGCTGGTAAATAATCGCTTAGCCGTCAGCTTCAAAATGGCTGAAACAGCAAGCAGCGGCGGCCCACGAGACGTTCCCGCAGCAGCGCCGACGATGAGTAGAATGCCAATGCAGTTCTCAATGAGCATGTGTATATTGGTGATTGCTTTGTATATTTTATATCTGGCCTTGTGTGGTTCTAGAAATATGCATTATAAGAGAGCGTTAACATTTAAAACAACCCTCGAAATAATCGGAGAAACGTAAATGGAGTCGAGCTAATACGTAGGCCATTGTTCGGCTGCGCGTTAGGTGCGCGCATTAGTGTTTAAGATGACTCCCGGGTTTCCGTGCCGTGATTATTCAAATTAAACGTAACTCTAATCCTTAACACAGCATTTGGTTCCGCTTGGCACGTTGCAATACAATGTTCATGGAACGACAGGAGCACAAACACCGATGCCTGTGTTGATTCGTGTCGCCGTCGCAGTTAAAAGCTTGTGGCCTCTGATCGTTGCACAGGATAAAGGCTCGTTCACACCGGCGACTGGCAACGGTCGCGCGACTAAGTTGGTCGCAAAGCGACTGGTCGCAAACGGTCGCAAATGGCCATTTTGGTCGCAAAGCGACTGCTTTGGCTCAGTCGCTCGCTGCTCGATTTTTCAGTCGCGCGACTGCAGTCGCAAAGCTCTGAACCAATCAGATGCGCAGGAACAGGACATCAGCCTATTTTACGGGGCAACGGCAATGCGAGCTGTATACGAGCAGACGTGAATTCTATGTGGCGACATATATAGGTCGCACGCAGGGGTGAACATCGGTCGCTTTGAGTAGCTTTTTGACCGACAGTCGCAAACGAACGCGCGACCGTTGCTAGTCGCCGGTGTGAACCAGCCTTAAGAAAGAGATGTACGTCGCGTGAGCTCAAAATTCGGCGAAGAAACAACACGATGATAAAATGAAAATAAGCCTGTTGCACATCTGGAAGCATGGCATGGCGTAAGTTCGCTTCGGCGCGAGCCGCCACCACTAGCGATACGCCGAAAGGGCGCCTATTTTTGGTAACATTAATGTGATTTTGTTTTCTGGCAAGTATTTGAGAAGCATTACGACGAGCACACGTGTCCAGGTAACGACCTAGCTTTAACGAACATGGGCCGATTGTTCACGGCACCCAGGTTACCGCGCAAAAAAAAAAGGTGCGGTTGTCATAACGCTACCCCAGTTATCGTCAGAAAATTGACACGTCGAGAAAGAACGTGCTCTCGACGAAACGTTAGAGACGCGTAGCTGCGCCAAAGCACACATGTCATGCGGCCCTTTCAGTCATGTAGACTGGAAAGTGCTTATTCGATAATCTCGAAATTGCACGCACTAAGATGGAACATTTTCTAGCCGCAGTCATTGCAAATCATGTGCTGTAGCATAGAAATCAGAGAGGTTGATGTTATGAGAGAACAACTCTTGGCCAAACGTGTATTATTCGTCAGCCTTGACATCGGTTCTCTTTGGTGCAGATGATTAAGTGTACCAGCACCCAAGCACAATCACAAGCTGGTGTGATGACTTGAAAAAGTAGCCATAAGTGAAGACACCACATCTAATATACGATTTGCTGGAGAAGAAGGCGTGCGACCTAAGAGAAGCGAAGTCATTTAATTAAAAGCATTGTGCACTTCGCATCCCTCGGCTGCCAGTCTTTTATGCTTTTTTTTTCCGCCGCAGCCAAACACAGCACAGTGGTAGCTTGTCGACCTGTTCTCGTCCGAGATTTCGATTTGCGGCAACACAATTCCTTCAGCGCGTCGAAAAATGGAAATACGCTGACCTCTCACGCACCACGCAATGCAAAACTCGGGAATCCGCACACACCAGTGGCAGCGGTCGGACGGTTGGACACACGGTGGCGAGAGGGAGAGCCGCGAAAATACACCGGTTCGAGGCTACGCTCCTCCTCTCCGTGAAAACGGTCTATACGTTGTGCGAACCACGCCCACCGGCTATCGCGAGATAGCGCCACGTGCTGCGCAGAGGCGGTGCGCGTGGCCGAGCTGCGCGGCTTAAAAGGGGCAGTCTGCGCGCTGCCCAGGGGAGAGGTGCCTGGGCTGCCAGGAAAGACGGATGCTGCCACCCGCGCTGCCCCGATTGCTGCTGCCGTCGATCATGGTCGCCACCTCGTCGTCTCATGTCCCTGGACCGACCCCGCCGTATGCAGCGTAGAGTTAAATAAATTATTGTTGTTTGCTGTGAGTTGAAGCCTCCGTCGTCCTTGCTTTAACTAGGCACGGGACGCAGCAAGCCCAGAACCCACAACGTTTGTGGAGCAATACATGCACCAACGTAGCTGCACTGATTGTGGTGCTGTCTGTGGCTGGTGAAGATCAATTATGAATTAGCTCTTCGTAAGCGATGGACAGCTTTGAACCACTCGTTCGTTGCACAGGTCCCATAATGTGGTACCTGGAGCGATCGTACGCTTTCGCCAAGCAATATTAAGCCTGCTAACCTATCTGCTCGCCCGACGCGACGCCTGTATACGGCCTTTTTACAAAGCAAAGTGAAGCACTGCAGTGTGTATGTGGTAGAACGCGCATAATGCGTGGTTTGGATGCCGGCTCTTAGCCTAATTTTTATTCTTTGCTGCAAACCTGCATTTCTAGCTCGCGGGCATCGCCGCCCAAGCCGACAGCATCTCGCTCTTTAGCGATATTGCGTTAAAACGGTGTAATGCATAATACTTAGCATATTAATAAAACAAAATACTTCATTTTTAAACGGGCGGAGCACTCATTATTGCACGAAAAATTCAAGTAGCGATTTTCTCGTAAAATAATTATTCACCTGTACACTTCAACGACCTATGAGTCAGCCCCAGGCGTAATCTTTTTGACATAATTTACTGAACATGTTTTATTTGTATTACCTTTCCTGGGAACTGATCGTGGCTTGTTTCCTTGCAGACACAGACCATCCAGACAACGGACGCTTTCTCTACACCGACTACAAAACGTGTGCAATCCTTGAGATCCACTAATTGGGGCGCTGTAAGTTACTCAGATTACCAGTGAAAGACGCTATAGAAAAGAGACTCTCAAGAGCCTAGAATGTCAGCTTGTGCACACTTTCAAACTCAGTTTTCCCAAGAGAATAGGACCAATGGTTTCGCTTGTTGAATAGGGCGCACCCAGAACGCACACGCTAAGAAATATTTAGGAAGGCCATTAGAATATATATTTTCGCACTTTTATAGGACCAGTATTCAAGGGACACTAAAGAGAAAAACGATTTTTCGCTTATTAGTAAACTGCAACATCACAATATCGAGAACACCACCCTTACCACAAGAAGACGCTTGATACGCGAGAAAACACACGAAAAGAAAATGCAGGTAGCGAAGCCACGTTCAAAATCCCGCACCAAGCGCAGTCCCGTCTTAGATTTTGACGGGGTCTTCTTTGTCATAGGTAGTTCCTAATCGGTAAAATTGAAATACAGTGTTTTCTGAGAAGTGCGTAGAATTATCATACTAAGTTTCAGTATATTTCACGTAGCCAAAGTCGCCAAAATGCGAAACGTACGCTTTGAAATCCGCGTTGTCATGTGCGGAGATTTTCGGCGCGAAGTTTAAAAATGAAACATCGAACTCGATTTCCCCCTATCTAAAAGAAAATGTGATGGTGAAAATAATAACACTATGGTTCTCAAAGCACAATTTATCATTGTAACGCGATTCATCGTTTTACATTAATGGCCCTTTCAAGAATTGCAGATTGATTGCGATAGAACACAAGCAATCCTTCCCACCGTGAATGAGCTGTACTGTACACGGCTAATATTGGTTGGCGTATCTCATAGATTGCTTTTACCCTGCAATACATTTTGAGGCAGTTTAAACCTCCGAAGTTTTGTATACAGGTTTATTAAATATAACGGAACCGACAGAGCCTAATCAAATGAGAGAATTAGAACACTTTTTTACTCTATTTTTTACTTAAAACAACATGCACCTGCCATAACTAAAGTTGCGCTAAAAGCGAAACAAGGTCCACAGGTAAATAGAACACGAATCAAACAGAACACGCACACAATAAATATTCATTTATTTATTCACGCTAAACTGCTGCGCTCTCCTGCAAATGCTGGTGTCCTTATTTACAACGATTAGCAAGTTGGTGAATTTCTCGTCGTAAGTACTACGAAACCATACACATGTTCTTGCGCGCATGTATATTCACCGAGACATATAAAAGCGTTTTTATATGGCTATTTTGCCAGTAGACGATTGTTAATACAACACTGTGGGCAGCACATCCGTGTGTTAGTGCCCTCCGGTGTTACGAAAATTGGTGATGCGCCCTGCTTCAGGAAATTGCACCGTGATGAGAGAAATTTACTAAGCAATGTACGAATCCAATTTCATGGTTGCTTTTATGATGGGGGTAGCAGAAATTTACGCTTTACGACAGCAAGACCTGTAATTAAGGCAAGCGCATCCGCAGAGCAGCGAAATCTCGCAACACAGGCCTCAAGCATACAAGGAAGAAAACTTCTACCTGTGAGGACAGATAACCCTTGGCGCCAGAATCAGCATAAACGAGCAATGTTCGTAAGTAATCCAAACTGCAAGATGTGTTTGTGACTGCTTTCTTATAGATAGAAAATCACATTGCCACCACATTGTTAGCAGGAAGCCGTAAGCGACCAAGTGGCCAATTTTGCCTTCTTCTTGCCATCGCAAATGCACAAGTTTGACAAGAAAATGGAAACTTGCACCTGGAAACATTACGACTTAGTCGCTCCTATATTAAAAGAAATTGAAGCCAGTTCCCTCTGTCAGTGTGCCGCACTCTCACCCATTTGGTAACGTGACGTGCGTGACGCACATTACGAGGGCGACGACTACGGCACAGGGTAAACAACACAACTTCCTTCTAAGAAAATGTGGTCAGCTTGCACTAGCGGAGCACGGCTGCATTAACAGTGGATCTTGTGGCTGACCTAAATTATTGGTATGGTATGAATAAGCAAGGTGTTAATTAGCCCTGCTTTAATTAGACGGGTCCTAATTAGTATACTCTGAATTACCAGGATTCTCTCTATCTCTGTTCCTGTGTGTTTCTTCCCCTTTCTGTCTATTTCTTTCTCTTACGTTTATCTGTTTCCTGCTTATTTTTTGTTTGCTTAAGAAGACACACACATGGAAGAAACGCCTACATTGCACATCCATCGTGTCAACCTCAATGGTTTGCTGGCCACAGGCCTTATTATAAGCCAAATTACTAGGCGATAAAGGAACACAATTTCAAATAACTATCCTAATTTCTCGAATGTACGTCGCCAACAGCATTGCGTTTATTTATCACTCCCAAGATTAAGAAGAGTACGCACGGAGCGCGCGCCATTGTGTCGCCTCTTGCTATGCGGATACACAAACTGAAGACTTGGTGATATATAAGCCTCTTGACACAAGTATTTTCTTGGCGTAAAAGATCAGCTGCGGCAATGACCAGCGAAATATTACTGGTATCGACCCTAGGTGAGATGCTCGTGGAAATGATGTATGAGTCATGTAAACATGGACATGGTGGCAAGAATGTTTTTTTTTGTGTTATGACAAAGCGGAGGCCCATATAGGAGGGTTGCACGTGACGTCATCCGCTTGGTACGCTAGCGGCGCCCGCTGTCATGTCTGCCCTGTAAAGTACTCACCCTACAAAGTGTCACCCTACAAAGTGTTCTGAAAGTAGCTCTGAGATGGTATCCGTGCAACGAAGCCAACTGTAGATCTATTTCAGCCATTGATAACACTTAAACAAACACGCTCTTTCTTGCAAGGCTGTTCTGCTTCGTACAAATTTCGACCACTGAGTCGACCAATGTGTTATCGGCTTTCTGAGAATATCGTTGCACGTACCTTTATATGTACAATAATGTAACTTGTAAATATCAATTTGAACTTTTCTACGAAAGAGAGGCGCATTCATTTCACTATGTTTACATCCACTGTAGCCTTTATTCTACACTGCATTCAATTATTCTTGTTTGTGTGAAATTTGTTAATGTGTGTGCCATCATGTCATATTAAATCATGCTTCATTGCGATAACGTATTTTACTAATATATCAAGGAGATGCTTGGAGAGAGTAATAAATCTAGTTAGTGATCTCCGTTGAAATAACTGAATACGTTGCTCAATAAGTCATTAATGTGAATTGTTTACATGTTCTTTCCGTTTACAATTCATCGAATTTGGTGTGCTTAGCAAGAACATAGCTGCCTTTGATTTTCTTTTTCTCACCTCCGCTACTGAGGCGTTGTTGCTTGTGGGGCTTGTGCTGATGCCAGCCTCTTCCATTAAAGAAAGCTCATTCACAAGTAGGGAGCCCAGAAACATGTGCAACACCAAGAAAAAGGGCCAGTTTGTCGGACAGGCCCCAGTTGTGAGCTGTTTCAGGCATTTTCTGAAGAATAAGAACATGAAGAAAACAGTAAAGAAGTTTTACGTTGCAGATATGATGCACGCCCTGCGAAAACAAACAGTGCACGGAAAACACAGCACGATGTTACAAAGGCTAATCACAAGCGATTTGTATCGCTAGAGAAAATGGTACACCTTACGTTTCGCATCCACAACGCGCGAGTAGCCTGAGAAAAATTAAGGCGCCCTGGCACCTCGTTACGTTAACCGGTGCCATGTGAAATGAGAATTCTCTTCGTGTTGTGTGACAGGTTTCCGGTCATGACAGGCAACGACAGACTTTATGCACGTTTGTAATAGCTCAACGCGCCTGACGACAACATAACACGTGCTGCAACACTCTCTGACGCCAAACGGTTGCAAAGAAACTGGCCCTTCACCCGCAGTTCACTTGAGTGGTGCAGCACTGAGCTATGTAGTGAAGCACATAAAAAACGAAACTGCACCGATTGCCACAGCCTATGTATCAAAAACGCAAACAAGACACCGCTTTGTGTGATCTCAGGCTTTACGACGCTTCAAGCTTACATAAATGATTTGCCTTACTTGTAAGTGTGTGTCCAATTCTCTATTTTTCTGTGTACTTGCTCCTCCGTGCGGAAAACACCAGCTCTTTCGAGCGCTACTGCGATGTCGGCTTAGACATCCCTGTTGTCTTTCTGCGACCGCAGTGCGTGCAGGTTATCCTCCCATAGCGTAATTAATGTCCAGGTGTCCCTCTCAGACCACTGTACCCGGGGCTTCTTTTTGCTTGGGCTGAGGGCACACCGTCGCTCGCTTTTCCGCTCACTCGCGCCCATTCTCGCGTCTATGAGGGCGGCCATAACCCCAACCCATTCGCCCTGTTTACGAGAGTACACAAAAAATAAAGTTTAAATGGTTTTCTTACGCTGCATAGGACAAATGAAATTTATTTTTTGGTGAGCCCAAGTAACACCGTAATGAAGAGTTGTCGTTTTTTTTTCACCACTTCATAAATGCGGGCGCCCACTGGTTTCGAGGCTTCTCTTTCACCGCCGTGAAAGAGTTCCTCGAACGCTGTTTCCAGAAAAGACCGCGTCTGAAAAAGACATCCCTCTCTGTCGTGTGATAGCGCGTGGAACTCCTTTGCGGAAAAAGTCTTTTCGCTTAAAAGGCTTTTTAGAGTCCCTGTGACACGGGTATCAGTCATTAAAGAGCAGGTCGCTCAAAACGTGGTCAGGGTAAGAACCTGCAAATGCAGGATTGTCGTTGAGGAAAAATCTAGTAGATCATGTAATCCTGCAGAGAGAGAGAGAGAACGAAAGCACAGATGAACCTATTTCTGAAGCAGCAACTGAAGTCGAACAGAAAGCGCCAGTGCATGGCATAGACAAGCGCTTCGGAACCCCGACAGACGTCATCGTAAAAAACATCCCAAAAGAAACGTGGACAAGGTTTACACAGGACTAGTGCTGTAGTATTGTGTGCATCTTGTTCATATTTATTTCGTGCTGCTTTTACATACCTACTGGCTCGCATAACACACGCTACTGTGTTACCCGACAGACCTATTGAATTAACGACAACCGATAACATTTCCAACCTCAAGAGTTCAAATGGAGTTTCCTGACATTTTAAACGTGAAGGAATACGCTAACGAAAGTTACGTATGGTACTCACATCACTGCACCGTAAAGTGCAGTTTGTCTCGACAATACCAAAGTCCGTGCTCTAACGTGAGCGCTGACATTACGTCACACCTAGAGTTACCCGTCAAACGCCAGTGTAGTCGACGTACTTGGTAAGCCCGCAATGTGCACACAACTACTACACTTAGAAAAACGCTCCAATCCACCTCGTAAGGCTCGACTGAAAGCCAAAAAAATGTAGCGTAAACAGTTACTCCCTGACTGCTTCGCATGAAACCGATTCCCATAAGACGTGGGATCTGCCAAATTTTTTCTCAAACATTATTAATACTGTAAAAGTATAGAAAGCTGGGCTATTGGGTATGAGTGCATTTTGGGAAGAATTCAGCGCGCACACAATAGACAAGGGCGCAAGGACGCTACCATTCGGTTTGGTGTCGATGTTCTTTTGAGTGCTGCCGACAAGATTCCACGCATCAGCCGTGGGGTGGACAAATAAATTTACAGAGAAAATAAGAAAAAGTCCACTTGTCTTTCAAAAGGAAGCGCTAAGTTCGTGAGGTGCAGGATAGAAGTAGTTTATTTATTACCCTTAACCTGCGGCCATCTTTATATCGGTCAGACTAGCCGATGCATTAACACTCGCCTTAAGTAACACCGGTAGTCATTGGACCAAAATAATCACTCACACCTAGCCAATCTTTGCAAGATCTGCCATTGCAATCCTGTGTGGTGTGACACTGAGCTTTTGTTTAAGGTAGGTCACCGCCTTCGAGAAAACATTTTACAGTTCCAGTCCAAAATTATCATTATGGTTTTGGCTTGTAGGGATTAGGTATACTTACTTTAGAATGCTGAAACTGCTAAAAATGTAAGACAAAAAATTTATTAGAATCAAGATCTGCCAAAATACGCATGTTGCGCCAACAGTCATCTACAAAATGGTTGGTGCGATTGAAACGAGACTTGACAGGTAAGTAGTGAGGACACTATCCTGTGCATCTGACCTCCACGATCACCCCATCTCTAATCGAAGGCGCGTTATTGTGAAAAGAATGAAACAGTTTATATTTGACAGGTTTATTTTGCACACAATTGGCCATAGTACAAAAATGTTACAACTAATTTTCAATAATTTTGCTTGAATGCACAACTCAACCTATACAGAAATATTATGCAAAATTTTAAGTAAAAATATTTATGAAAAGGAAAGTTATCACTGTTCGCGTAAGTGTAAGATGCAAAAAATCATGTTTTGAGAACAATGGCCTTAAAGCTTTCAGTCGAATGTACATAAAATTAAGAAACATTCAATATGTCTGAAATTCCTCAGGATCATAGCTTGGGACCTCCTCTGAAGCGGCGCATTCGCTTTTTGAGCGAGCTGAAGCACATCTATTTTTTCTAGCTCATTTTGTGTCTCCAGCTGACTCATCTATGTGCGCCACAGCGGGTCCGTGCTTGGTATATTGATTGCATAACGTGCGTTGATGCTTCGTTTTTGTCCTATACTTTGCCATATTTCATGGAGTACTATAACTTTCTCCTTGAAAGGCCACTGCTAAGTCCGAGAGCTCGATGTGGTGGACGAAAAAGCACAGACGCGCCGAGTGAAAACGCGCACAACCTAGACAACTGAGTGCCACAGCCGTGTAGTGGAAATTTTCAAATAAATCAAAAACATCATGCCCTACAAGCATTAGAATGTACTTAGCCACTTAGCATTGTGTAATATGTATAAGGAAAAACATTTATGACGATGTAAAGAGTGATGCGCCGACCGTCACTTTTATTCATGTGCGGTGCGGTGAAGGAAGGAGCCGTGCACGGTTAGGCTGGCAAACAACATATATTCTCACGCCTAAACAACCTCTCAAGACAATACACGCATGACAGATATCGCCCAAGATACACTTCAAACGAAAAGGTCAATAAGCGTGGAATGTCCTAGAGTTATGCGCTCACATTCGTTCACGTTCTGCTCACGTCCCGGGTAAACGTCTGCAGCACAGCAGGCTGACGGTCGACCGTCTCAGCAGATAAACGGGACGAAGCGGCGGGGCTAGGTGAGCAGCAGGGTGAGTGGTGGTGGACCACGCGTTCAGGCAGGCAGGCCGGAACAAGCAAGCGCAGGAAAGAAACAGGCAGGAACCGGCCAGGTACCGAGGACGACTGGGACGCCTTGGTCACCAGCGCCTGCAGGAGCGCGACCCGTCGGGAGGCTGCCCAGCGGTTTCCCGGGTAGCCCTCACGAACGTGGCCTCTCGAACGCTGTGCCTCCGTGGTCACTACTCTTGTTCTTGTTCTTGATCACCTGCATATTTGGCTCGCACCCACTGTGGGGGATTGGCCAAGACTTGAGTGGTTTTATAAATGTTATAATACTTTAGAGGGGAGGTTACAGAATGAAAAATTATAAATTTGATAGGAAATTTTGACACTTCAATAAATATGAAAAAAAGAATATATAAATAACAATATTAAAATAAAATGAACCAATGCCGGGATTTTTAAAATATATACATGTGTTGACACCGAAGATAATAATATAGATTACCTAGCTAACCGATTGGCTTCATTGAGGTAATCCCTCACAGCCACGAAAACCTTCGCATTGGAGAACCCAGAAATAGAGGCTCCAAAAGACAAAAGCACAGGCACATATAAATTCATTCCAATAGCCCGTAAAGGTCTTTCCAAAAGGGTTTTTCGTGCTGTAGTATATCGCCTGCACGTGAGAAAGAAATGATCAATTGTTTCCATCTCACCCCTGAAGGCGCGCAGTGGAGAAGGTGCCTGAGCAGACCTGTGTTGGTAGAAATTTAGCCTCGGTACACGACATCGTAGCCTCGTAATTGCCACTTCCAGTTTACGGGTTTGACAAAATGACATCCGCCAGGAATATAATAAGTGCCGATATTTGTGGAACTTGTGAGTGCTGTGTCTGCAAAAACTTCCATAATGCTACGCCTGCGAAATCGCGCAGCCGTCACATAAGCGGATGTTGGAAAAGAAGGTAAAATCGGTCCATTAATCGACGACTTCGCTAAAGAATCGGCAATTTCATTTAGGAGCAACCCTTTATGTCCATGAACCCAAACTAAGCGAACGTTTCTCAAATGCACGGGTACCAGTGCACGAAACGCCTTTATTACGTGGGAGTCAACCCCAGCAGAAAGAGCAGCACAGAGGGATAGGGAAATCTGTGATTATAACGGCAGATGTAATTGCCGAGTTTAACTCGCGCAATGCGAGCACTACTGCCGGAAATTCAGCCACAAAACGGGTATGAAATCGGGTAGTCAAAGCGAATAAGACCAGTCCAAATTTGGGCAAAATATACCAACACCTGGCTTTTCGTCACACTGTAATGCATCTGTATCAATAATAATTTTAGTGCTAATGATCTGCAGGTGTTCTTGCAATAAACCGTCTAATGTACGATTGGGGAGTAATTTTGCATTATTAGGAAAACTATCATCAAATTGAACATCCACAGGGTACGAATTATTATGAGGCGGGGTTATATAGCGGATACGTACGTTCGAGGGTCCAGTAAACGTTGTACAAATATAATTTGGGGTGTGTGAAATCGCGGCCATCTAGCCCCAAAACATAATTCCGGATTGGAAATAAAAGCTGTTTCTGATTGTCTTAGTGGTGACTCGTAAATTCTTAAGAATGTCTGAACAGTCAGAAGGCGAAACCGGCACGAAAGAGAAGGAACCCTCGATTCTATATACAGAACATTGTTAGAAACAGTTTTAGGAAGGCCGAGGCATAAGCGCAGCGCTTCCCTTTCAAAAAAAAATAATAAAGGCCGTATCTTGTAGGCTGGGGCACCAGAGAATAGTTCGCAGCCAAATTCCAAGATAGGCCGAACGTACATGCGATAGATCATTAATAGTGTGTCTCTTCTCAAACCTGTGCGGTAGTTGCTTAGCCTACGCAACATGTCAACAGCACGCGTACCTTTTCCAGCTGTATATTGGATGTGGGGTCGCCAGCTAAGGGATTGATCATAAATTACCCCAAGGTACTTAATAGACTCCACCTGGGGTATGTCCTCATCATGGTAACTCAGTGAGATGTGCACAGTGCATTGCAGTGGAAAAACAAGAAGGGCACATTTACTCGGATTAAGCAAAAAGTGATTGTGATCGAGCCAGATCTCCATAGTATTAAGGTAAGTCTGCATCCGTTCATATATTGTCTGGATATTATCTGCCGTTGCAAAGAACGCGATATCGTCAACGTACACATAAGTTGTTATTTCCTCGTGTCGTGGAATCGTGCTCATTTGTATATTAAATAGCACCGGGTAAAGCACTGAGCCATGCGGTACTCCTCTCGTTTGTGTACGGGTAGTCGATGAAAAGACGCTTTTAAAATAATAAAATGTTCTGTCCACAAGGAATTTCCGAATCAACGCTACTATGTATGCCGGAAAATTGAGATATTCCAATCGATCCAATAAAATACCATGTTCTACAGTATCATATGCTTTAGCGATGTCTAAAGTAACTAAAGCCGCATATTCATTACGTAGTCGTGCTAAGTGTATACGACTCTCTAAACCAACATGGACATTCCAAATTGAACAACCAGCCCTGAACCCGGTTTGACAGGGACTTAGAATTGCTCTCTCGTCAATAAAACTATTGATTCGAGAATGAATATTTCTCTCAATTTATTTCACTAGATTTGACGTCAAGGCGATTGGCCTTATGTTTGTGGAGCACGCATAAGAAAACGACTCGACACATCCGTCTAGAGCCGAAGCCTAAAACCAACTAACTTTTTCTTTATTTTTCTGCGCCCCTCGCGCCAGCCTTGCTGCCGCGCCGCACGAGGTCACGTCCGACCTCTTCTTTCTTCACTGTGCAATCTCGTCGATGTCGGTGGCGCTACATGTTATCCAAAATGTACCCTCCATCTTGTTTCTTAAGCAACAATATAATTTTAGCAATTTTCCATTCCAAGGGTATCCATGCATTCTTTAAGGAATAATTCACAAGTGCTAAAACAACGTTAGGCGATTCCTGAAGTAAAACTTTTAACATTGAATTCGTAATTCCATTTGGTCCAGGAGCAGTGTTCGGTAGATATAGTACAGTCTGAGTCAATTCATATAAAGAAATTTCCAGAAAATCATGCGAAGGTACCGAGACGTTGCGAATAGCTGATAGATAAGATGTAAAGCGACGTTCTAAACCTTTGGCTATCTCTTCCAGTGAAGTGCTCATTTCTTGTGGTGTCGAGATACAAGATTCCAATGTTAATGGCGTTGGCAGTACCTTTCTTGTTCGAAGGGACGCAAACAAAGCACGCTTATTTTTTTACTTGGAAAGGTAATCGTAATGTCTAATGTCATATTTTTCTTTTGCGCGGTTAACAGTGCGCTTAAATACGCCAGCGAGAAACTGATAGTCTTTCCAATTTGTTGGGCATTGATTATGTAGAAGCTTTTCCAGGCAGCTTTTCGTCTTCTGTAATCGCGCGTAAATTCATCATTCCACCAACGAGAAGAGTATCGTTTACTTGATGGGATAACGAACTCGGAGTTTTTCCGAGATCCGCCTAGTATTGAGCCGATCCTAGACGCAATTTCCTGACCACTGGCATTCTGAAGTTTTAAAAGAGCAGAACGCAAACAGCTTTTAAATTTCTTGTGATTGACATATATGCGTGTTGGCTGATCTAAAATTATTATTGGGCAAGTAATATCAAAAACTACAGGAAGGTGATCGCTGTTAGTTGCTGAGTCAACCACGGACCATAACAAAATATTGATCGCTTTTGTGCAGAACGTTAAATCTAACACTGAGTGAGTCTGACGTCGAACAAATGTTACCTGTCCTTTATTCATACAGGAAAGATTTTTGTCAATGGCCCACTCCCACACTCGCCTCCCACACAAATCTGTTCTAAGCCCCCAAGACAAATGATGTGAACTGAAGTCTTCTGTTAGTACAATTTCCTTTCTACAGGCTGTCAAAACGCTGTCGAGGTGGCTCGTACTTTGTACACCGGTGGGGAAATAATTTATGATCGAAAAAGGGTGGTAGCCTGTAAGACACAAATCTAATGCTATAATTTCACAATCAGAGTCCAACATTCTGAAAGAAATTTGCACCCTATGACATATTTTACTTGATACAAAAATCATTAAACTACCGCCACGTCTTTGGCGATCTAATCAAAAAGAACCAAAACCTGCGAGATAGAAATTTTTATCCGGTATAAGCCAGGTTTCTTGGGGAATTACAATCTCACGGTTAAGTTGATTACAAAGGCAATTTAAGTCGGTTGAGGCTGAGAATATAGATCGGCAGTTGCACTGAAGTACCCTTAACTGACCAATGGTGGTGAGCGCACCGCACAGGCGCTTGCCGCTTCCTTGCCGTTATCTTTACTCGTAAGCAACGAGCCTTTTAATTTTGACTTGAGAGCAGCATAAATAGGGGATCTTGCACGTTTATGAGCTCGAGCATCAATTTCCATGTCTGTGGCATGGCATCACTTGTGCTTGGCTGAGGCGCAGAACGGTCTGTATGCACTTGTGATGCAGACTGCTTAGCCTTATCTGCAGATGTAGAAAGTTTGTCCAGCACTAGACTATGTAATTCATCGGTGTCAATGGTGATAGTTGACTCAGGCGCTGTAGTAAGCTGGATTCCTTGCGTCATCTGATATGAAATGATTTGCATGAAACATTCGGATAGGTTGGATATTAGTTTATCCATAGCCTTAGCCATTGCCTTCTCCACAGCAGACTCAATTGCCTGCGACAGATTAGAATCTAGATTTGAAGTGTGACGTGCTGCAACACCAGAATATCCGAAGGCCCTGTCTTTAACCATATCAACAGCTTCCCTTCGCGAACAGCGGCTGCGGTCAACAATTTCTAGTATGTGTACTTCCTGAGCACGAGCAGAGCAGTCGGAGTAGTCTGCAGAGTGACTCCCTCCACAGAGACAACACTTTTCTGATGTTGCGGAGCAGTCGCTTGAAGAATGGCTCTCTCCGCAGGCACGGCAACGAAGGTTTGATTTGCATCCTCCCGCACTGTGGCCGAACATCCAGCAGTTTTTACACTGAATTGGACGAGAAGCGAGGCGCTCCTAGAAAAAGAAGTGAGGACATGCTCGCATATCATGAAATCGTAACACACTACAGGCTGAATCGGCAAGTATACCCAGGTGCGGATAGATAGCTCAATAAGAAAGACGAGGTTATATGGCGAAAGTTGCAGACGGGGGTTTTTCCAAACCCCGTACTTTACAGCAAGTGGCATTCAGAAGTTTTCCGGTCCCAGTGCAAATTTTGTGATGAGGCAGCGGATTTGGTCCACATGATGAGGACATGTCCGAGTCAGAACGATGGTTCGCACACTCTAGAATCCTGGGAGGCCCTGCTCCGCAACCCAGACCCCAACGTCCAGCGGGACCTCATCAGTCAAGCCCTTGCTGCTGCCGTGTCTCAAGGGATTCCGGCCGAGGGCTAGGGGCGACGGGCAATGCCTGACGTAATTGACTGATTTTTAAAATAAAGTTTTTTCTCTCTCTCCACGGGAAAGATGAGAGGCCATAACTTTATTTTGGACGGGCATGTTGTGCCCACAAATGTCGCAATGACAGATTCAGTTGGGATCATCTCGTTGTTACCAATGCGATTACATCGGTAAACGGAAAAGACGCCTGCTCTAGAAAGCCTGTCTAGTGTCTCGGCTGGACTTAACTTGGAGTCGACGCCCCGTTCGAGGCCCTTGGTACACGCAAGGTGAGGCGGAATAAAAGTACTCACCGGGGTTGAAGCAAATGAGGTACACTTAAGCAGATCCTGCACACAGGTCTGGTCCGGTGACCTACACGCTATGCCTCCTCGCCCGAATTGACGCACGTCGATGATGGTCTGAAAATGGTGTGGCGTGGCTTTAAGCTCCTTCTGGACGGCCTAGGTGTTAGTGAGCCTGATGAAACCTCCATTTGTATGCACCGGTGCAACAGGATTGCTGCTGACACCACTGCGGAAAAACAAGTCTAGCGGTAATTCATTAGACGCCAGTGACGCTGACCAGGCGGATCGCGCCTGACCAGGAGAATTGGTCGACATCGGCACCGAAGATTGAGGTAAATTCAAAAGCAGATAATCGAGTAGAGACACAAAAGCTAAAATCACTCAATACTCAGCCAACAACACCACAGAAGGCCGACTAGCAGACGGGCCAAAACCCAGCTCCTTGCTTCTTCTTCCTTTTTTCTTCGCCGCCACCACCACGCGCCCATTTTTCTCCGCAACGTGTCGCATTCCTCGCTGCTGTCCTCGTCTTCTTCACTATTTCACCGCAGACGACATGACAGGTGTTGTGGAATCAGAATCCTTCAGTTTCGGTTTCGAATGCGTCTTAGAGATGTTAGAAAATGGTCGTAACTTTCGTACGGCCCAAGATATCTTCCTAATTCTTTTTGCTAAATATAGTTGAATAGACAAGCAGCTTGAAAATTTCGAAATCGAAAAATCATTTTTTTCAAAAAAATTTTTTTGAAGGTGGTGACATACCTTAATCACAAAAGTAAAGTTACGCGCAAAATTACTGAAGCCTTTCACATCAAAAGATGTGCAGACAACTGCGTAAGCCAGGCATAAATTGCACTAACTGACAAGGAACTTCCCTTTTTGAATGTTACTAGACTTTTTCACTATGGCTGCAAGTTGTGGAAATCTTTTCTGCAAAAAGTTACTTTCATGATGCGTGTGAATCTCTATATTAGCTTGCACATGCGCTCTTGAGCTAACCTGGGTTTATATGTGTGTGTGTACTTCCTTTTCACCAATAAACTGAGTCGTTAGTTCACGCTCGTTTGTATTCTTTTCTTCTGTTACATTATTGGGCGCGAGGCCCACCACTGGAGACGCGGGCGCTGCAATCGCTGTGACGTGCATGGTTGGATCACGTAACCTCGCGTCGCTCTGGCAAAGGTAAGCGGACGGTTAATTGCGTTGTTTTTAACCGCTATTTCGTGGCGTTTTTGCTTTTGAACATCGTTGTTTTGCTGTCATCCCAGGAGAGTACACATCTCGGAAAAGTGCAGTAAAAGTTATCGACGACATGGTACTTTTCTGCTCCGTGCCCCAGTGCACTACGTACGCGAAGGGGCCAGGCGTGAGCTTTGACTTTTACAGCTACCCTGCTTTTCATGAGCCTAATGCCGCTGTCACCTGTGTTTTTATTGTTATGTCAAGCCTATGGTGTTGAAACAGACACGGACCACGAATATTCACATAAAAGACGCTCCGATTCCCGCACGGGAGCCTTCTTCAGTTGGATGCGCAAGCAGTCTGTTTATCTATGTTTTAAAATATGACGTAGGGCAACGTGCGGACATGTGTGGAAAGTTGCCGTCATGACAGTTAAGCGTGTGCGCCATTGTCTGGATTGTCAGAGATTCAATATAAAGCCGAGAAGTCCAGTTCTTTTCTCTTTCCATTATCTTTGGCTTATCCCAGTCTATTTCGTGGTCACTGCCTTCTGCGTGTTCGGCCAGCGCATTCGATGAAACATTTCTTACGTCATAAATGTGCTGCTTCAGTCTTCGCTGAAAGTTACTTGTCTCGTCGACGTAACTTCCACTACAGACTGCCCCCCCCCTCCCGTGTTTGTTTCAATTATATTTGTGTGTTTTCCCGACCACACGGGTTTCCGTCAAACTCTCGACTTCAGGCCATGGGGTTCCTTGCTTATAGATTATTCCTGTAAAATGAGCACATAGCCAGTGTCACTGGTTCTTCTCTATGTTGTTTTACGCTACAGGCGCAAACGTGGCGGGCTTCAAACACTGATTCACCTTCCAACAGCAGCCGCGAATGGTCATACTGCTTATCAATGAAGCTTTAGAAATGCTGGACGCTGGTATTTTCACTGCAACATAAAATCGCCATTTAGGCCCAGGTGCGCAAGTAATACGACCGGCTGGCACACGGCGCATTTGCTATCGCAGTCGAGCCCGATCGGCACCTTATTTTTCGATGGCGATTGATTTCTTTGTGCAAGACGGATAACGGAGTCATCGTCGAAAATTTTCATCCCTGATGTGGCTCGGTGGCGGTCCAAAATGCACCGTGTGACAACCTTAGAAAATTCGCGCAATGAGAAACAACAGGTAGATATTAAATCGTGCCGCAGACAAACTCATGTGAAATGTTATCTAGCTACAACACTGAATGAGGCAAGCGCATGCATGTGGATCTCGTACTTTTTTCTCCAATCATATGGGAAAGGTTGCGGCTGCATGAATCTCTAAGCATGCTGGATTGCTTCCCACAAAGCGGAGAAACCGATTTCGTTGTGCTTCATAGGGCTATGTGTACTAAACAGGAATGTAAGTTTGTCTTGTCAAACGCTAATAGTTTCTGTATGGAATCCTACAATGAATGAAATTACACAGTTGCACGCATTTTTTGAAGCAAAAATATGTTTCCTTTCCTCAAGCACGGGCTAAAGCCCACTCGAGGCAAAATGATTCGTAACCGTTTACAAAAGCAGTGTGCTCAGCCCCCGTGGCTTCTATATCGGTGGCCATAGCAGACGACACTGGCATGCTGTCTAAGGCATTATGTGGAACGTAACATTTTTGTCTGAGCAGTTATTTAGCATTTCGTACAGCCAGTGACGAAGCCGCAGCAGTATTTTACTGTCTCCGTCAAAGTACAACAATAATAACAAAAATGCAGACGCGAAAGCGGCTGCGGGCTGAGCGGAAGAGGGCTGGCGGAGCAATCCCACCTTGCACGTCACAGGGACGCCTCCGCATGGCGGCGCCACGGTATGTCCTCGCGCCCAATAGTAGAATAGGGGAGTAATCAGAACGAGCTTCGAAAAGTGAAGCCCAAACAGGGTCAATCCGCTTGTGGCTCTGCCATCGGTAGTCTGCAATGTGTCGCCTTGTAGGAGTTGCGCGCGGCTCTGCCGAAGAGGTGCAGGGGTAGAATGCCCACTTCCCACTCGAAAGACCCGGGTTCGAATCGCAGCTGTAGATGGTGGGTTTTTATTCTTAGTGTCACCTTTTATAGCTGTATTGGTTTCCCTACAAAACGTAACGCAAAATGTGAAGTAAAACAGAAGAAATTCGACAGTGAAAGTAGGTATTTGCAGCGTCACCACCCGGGATTCAACAAAGACGTAAAGTATGACTGAGGAGATATTTGAGAATACGACTCTCGAAACTAGATTTCACATTTTACGTTATTTTTGTAGCAATGCGTACCAACAGAAGCTACTTTTAAGAAACAAAGTAAAATCAGTACAGCCACATAAGGTGAGAGTAAAAATAAAATACACTATCTACACCGGCGATTCGAACCCGGGCCTTTCGAGTGAGAAGCGGACATTCTACTCCTGTACCACTTTGGCAGAGCCGCGCGCAGCTGTTAGAGGACGACACATTGAAGACTGCCGATCGCAGCGCCACAAGCGGATTCAGCCTGTTTGGGCTTCACTTTCCGTACATTGGTGCTGCGGCCGTTCCGAGCATTCCGCTGTCCGGTTACACTCTAATTCCGTCCTTGTCTGTTCTGTGCGCGCTGAAGTCTTCCCGAAATACATTATTTATAAAATATACAAATTGTCGATTCACAGTGGACCACCTATGAACAAAACTACATAGCCGCGCACCATGTAAACAGCACAAATATTGCAGATCTCGAGCTCAAGCTTGCATAATCGCGGTAGTACAGACAGTAAGTTTTGTTCGCAACGTTCGGTAAGGAAGACCGGCATCTCACTTTCGCTCTACTTCTGCGCTCATTGCTAGCATGTCGCCAATGGTTCCGTCCCGAGGCTGTGGTAAGGGTGTTCGCCTGCGGTGCATACGTTGTCGACCCTTAAAAAATGCGGAGGCGCACCTGCGGTCTGCCGCGCTGCGCATATTTCAATGCGCATAATAAAGCCCAATTTTTCTCGAAATGCTTTCACTGATCTGTTAATGACCCAAAGGACATATAGTAGCGACATGATCGGCTTGCATACATGATCAAAGCTATTCAGGTTTGACCCTCGGCGTGCCGCGTCAGCGGCGTGGGCGTTCCGCGGTGTCGGGGACAACATGAATGATGCAAAAAGCTTCACACGTGGTTACGTCACCGCATAACGCCATGAAGTCACAGATCGAAAAAATTTGTCACGTCGACATAACGTCCCTGTGACGTCACGTCGCATGATGACGTCATCACATTTTATCGTCGCATGGTCAAAGGTGGGCTGATCACGGACGCAGTGCAAAACTAGGTGTGACGTGCCTCCGATCCTGGAGACAGTGTAAAACCAGGTTAGGCGCGGAAAGCTGTCGGGTGGTGGCGGGGCAGAATCAATACATCGACTCGAAGAAGATGGATTTCGCCATCAAGTCGTCGTAGGTGACTGCATAGACGACAAACTCTGCCTAGTTGGCGCTGCGAAAAACACCGCCACCAGGGCCCTCATCGCAGCCCTGGCACTAAGTGGGTAGTAGAAAGAGAGCCATCCGCAAGCGATTGTGCATACGCCACAATAGAACCCCCTCTTTCGTTGATGTCGGGGCGCTGTTTCCTGAAAATCGAAGACCTGAAAATTTTCTTCCGCCAATCCACGCTTTAAAAAAGTAGGAAGCTCATCAAAGCGAACTTCGAGTGCAATGAAATATAAGTGTCAGTTTTCAGGCACCCTGCAACTCGAAACTACACCCGCATCCACATCTCTGTGTACAGCGCGCGAGCAGCCGGTCTTGCTCTGCGGGGTGAGACCTTTTGGCGGTTGCCGGCTCTAACGTTGTGTGCCTAGGAGCATGCGTGGCCTTGTAGACATGCAGACCTGCTTCGCACGAGTGACAAAGTGCTCTTGTTTACCCGAACATGCGCGCTGCTTCCAAAAGATGACGCCTTGTGGCTAATAACACGCGCCTCGATAACACGTTGCGATTGAGCCAGGCGCGTGTTATCAGTCGCAACGTGTCAGCATCTTTTGGAATAAAGATGTCAAAAGCGCCCTGAGGAAGCGTGAATCATCGTGTGGTGCGTGGTGCAACAGCTACATATTCCGCTGGGGGCGCCACGGCAGTTCTGTGGTATAAAATGACTGGGCGCGCGCGCATCATTCTCTCCTGCGCAACAGCGCGATGAGCGCCATCGTCAACGCCGCCGCCAGTGTCAGAGTAAGCGCCAGCAAAAGCGCAAGCGCCAGCTCCAGTGTCAACGCCAGCGCTGACACTGGCGCTGACACTGGCTCCCCGCTGCTTCGCATCCACACATGGTTCCCTTTAGCGGGAAATAGTGTAATTTTTGTTCGTTCCACATCGCGAGTGGGTACAGAAAGGGGCCACTTTGTGGTGCACGTATCAAGGGCAGTTTTCAAATAGAAAGAAAGCGCAGGAACGTTGTGGGATGAAAACACGCCCAAGCTCCTCCGACAACTGCGTACCACCACCGGGGAGCGAGGGGTCACTGGTTCGAATTTATTTTCTACCTCTCCCACCACGCTTTATAACATACGTTAACGTGAGAAAGAGAGAGAGGGAATTAACTTTATGAGACCCTGAACAAATCGATCATGGGAGCCTTATCGGCTTCCTTGGCAACCAATAGAAGTACACGTGCGAATAACCCACTACGCAATAAATCATGATATTTATTTTTCAAGTAGGGAAGCAGCAACTATGCAATTTTTCGTCATTCTGCGGAGAACCAAGGTACCCGCTAAACACCTGTAAGGCATTATGTGCACTTTGTTGATGATGTGGCTGACGACGATGAAGAGGTATGGCAGAGCCCTTCCTAATGGGTTAAAAGCATTCAACAACCTACTCGTTGCGCAATTCGCATTGTGTGACGCCTCGTTGTTATTTCACTCTTCTACCACGCTACATTACATACGCTAATGGGTTGCTTCCCGACACGAAGCCCCTATAGAGTATATTTTCCAAGCAGTTTCCACCACCGGCATGGCTCTTAGGTAAAATACTGGGCTCCCACGCCGAGGGACCAGGTACGAACCTAGTTCCATCTCGGACGTTTTTTTTTCTAATTTGGTTCATTTTCTTGTTTTGCGCGATAGTGGTTACGGACACCGGCGGCGGAGGCGGCAGCAGCAGCGGCGGACAACTACGGCGCCAAAAACGGCCATTGTTGTGATCTCATAACAGCTTTCGCTGTAAAATTCGCCGAGAGTGTCCGCACAATTGACATCGCAACAATATATAAAATCACTCTAGCAGTATTCTCTATACCAGACCCATCATAGTTAAAGCTTTGCTGGCTTCCGTCTTCACACTAGAGGAGGGGCCCTGAATTTTTACAGCGAAAGCTGTATTGAGGTCACAACAACGGCCGTTTTTGGCGCCGTAGTTGCCCGCCGGTGTCCGTAACCACTATCACGCGAAATAAGAAAAAAATTCGGCAGATCCCACGTACCGTGGGAGTCGATGTTATGCGAAGTATGCGGCGGGTAGGGGACTGTGGCGTAACTTTTTTTACTCAGCGACACGTTACAAAATGACGCTAAAGGTTTGTATAAATTTTATACGCACACATATATATGTTGAAGAGCCGCATATGTGTTATATAACTAGTTGTTTACGGTTGGGTATGCAACGTGGGTATTACCGACTCCAGAAGCGGTAAGCTTACATGTAGTGCTTATACGTGTCCCGAGAACGCACGCTCGTTCTACGAACCCGTGTACATGTGTGCAAGAAGTTCTTGACAGTTCTTGAACAAGGGCATCATCAGCGTGATCAGTGAGCACCAGCAGCTGGTCATGACTTGTCATAGGATCCGGTCGTGATCGTGATGACGAGGGGTACATGTGCAGGGAAGTATGTGAAGTATGTGCTATAGTAGAGCTGTTGGAATTCGTGGATGCCTCGGTCATTTTGTAGACAAATTGTCTGTCGATAAAGCCGGCGACAAGCCGGAACCTGAAGCCAACCATCGCGTTGGTGAGGTATAGGCCCTCGAGGGTGGTAGGCCTGGATAGTGCTTCGTAGACCAACATCAGTGGATGGTGTTTGTGTATTCATAGACCACCTGGGCGTATGCGGCCTACGTGGCCTAGTCTACAAAGCGGCCGTCAATCAATCTGGCATCATCCTCGGTCAGCATGAGGCCATCGCCCAGCCTCGTAAGAAATGAAGAGTACACTGCGCCGTTCTGATGGACGAAGTGCACTTTACTGGGCGGTGATGAGGATATCATATATAACTTTCGTTAATGTATTCCTCTCGGGTCGAGCAATGCTTCAATATAGCTTGCTGAATCATAGGAATACAAACTTAATGTTTATTAGACTGCTCTAAAAGCGGAGCCAACACTGGAACTACGGACGTTAATCTGATATGACGCCTGTATCGTAGGAGTACATATCGTAGGAGTATCATGTAGTGTTTATTGCTTTCTTGTAAAATTAGATAGCCAGCACCACAACCACAATTGACGTTGCACCGATATTACGCCTGCGTAGGCTGTTTTTCCAAACCAGTTTATAGACCCTGGCGTGGCTCAGTGGTAGAATACCTGACTGCCACTCAGAATGCTTGGGTTCGATTCCTGCTGTGATCCTAAATTTCATTCTTTCCATTCGTAGAGTCAACGCAGCCGATGTTGCTTTTCCTTAACGCTTTAGCATTTAAGTAACCAATGTCTGTTCTCGCCGTTCCTGGGTAGATATAAACTGTCAATCACCTGTGGCGCATACCCGTACACCGCGGCCCATGGTAAACGGCTATGTGCCACACGTGTCTAGTGGAAAGGGTTTGACGACGTACGCGACAGGATTTTAACGTTACTCATGTCATGACCCGGCAATCATATTCGTCAAATCCTCTTACCCTCCCATGCAAATTTTGGTGTACACCAAGTTAAGGAAGCCATCATGAGGGCACCCAGACGTAGGCGGCTAGATAGATAGATAGATAGATAGATACGTAGATAGAAACGCTCAAAGTGCCAGAGGTTCGCTAAAAATGCTTCGCATTTAAAAAAACGAAACAAGAAAAAAATTTCTGGATGGACCGCGGTTTGAGCCTGGGCCTTCTGCGTGGGTCACCAGTGTTCTACCACCGAGCCATGCCGGCGCTCTGAAGGCCGTTGCAAAAATACCCTATGCAGGCTGCATGTTGGGAAGGAACCACAATAACATATGTAATGTAGCTCGGTAGAAAAGTAAAATGACCAGACGTCACACAACGTGAACTGCGCAACGGGTGGGTTGTTCAATGGTTAGAACCCATTACAAAGGGCTCTGTCATGAATTTTCCTCGTTATCAGGCACAGCATAAACAAATTGCACATAATACCTTAGAGGTGTTTAGCGGGTACCACGTTTCTCCGCAGAATGACGAAAATTGACACAGTGGCTGCTTCCGTACTTCAAACAAAAAAAAAACGATGACAAAGCATGTGGGTTCCTCGCAAGTCCACTTGTATTGGTTGCGAAGGAAGCGCATAAGGCCCCAATGATCCATTTCCTCAGGGTCTCCATAATGTCATTTTCCTCTCTCTCTCTCTCTCACGTTAGCATATGTTATATAGCGTGGTGGCAGTGAAATAGCTACCGGGCGTCACACAGTGCGAATTACGTAACTAGTGGGTAGCTGCAACCCTTTACCTTGAGCTCAGCTATAATTGTTTAGAGTCATCAGCCATCGCATCACCAAAGGGCAAATAATGCATTACAGATGCCTAGCTGGTATCTCGCTTCTCTGTAGAATGACCAATAATGGCATAGTGGGTGCTTCCCGACTTCACAAAAATTATGATTTATGATGTAGGGGGTATCTCGCTGGTGAAATTGTATTAGTAGACCCAAGAGAGGTTACAACCGCCTCTAGGAATACCTCTATTCCTGCTTTCGATGTGACTGTGCTGCGACGTTTTTTGAAATGTACTGAAATTTAGGTTTCAACGATAAAATGGGTTGCGTTGATCGTCGGCTGACATCAATCTACTGATTAAGTCATATCCGTTCTTGTTCGAAAGAAGCGCAGTTTAGCGTACTGTTGCCATTCATGCCGATAATTATTGTTATTGTGGCAGTGCTCTTCGTTGCGGGGCTGATTCAAAACTCATAATTGTCTTCTCATTGAGAATCTTCTTTTGCTAATGATCTCGCATATACATCGAAACAATATGCGTGGCGTGTTGTCGCTACTCCAGCTGTCAGGGAATACGCACGAGTAGTTTTAAGGAAAGGGCCTGACCATGAGCTCTTCACGAGCAGTTTCTCTAAAACCACTGTACAATTTTAGCGCATGTGTTTGAAAGCCAGGGCTTTGAACCGTCAGTGTTCGAAATGGCAAAAAACCGCACGTGTCCGTCGCTGAATGAAGGGGGATGAAAGGGGTCCCTTAGTTCAAATTGAACAGCCCCAAGGGAATGATTTATCTCTACGTGTTCTGCTAGTTGGCATACTGGAAGGGTCTGTGGCCAACGAATACGTTACTCCAAAACATTCCGATATGAATCAGTTTTTTCCACTTCCCTGTGTGATCTAATAAAGGTTTCGGGACGTGCCTCTCTCGATGAAATTACATGTTTACTTTGAACTTTTTTTTGCAATGGCCGAACGCATGCTCCCAGACGAGCAAAAAAAAAAGCACGTGTCATAGAAAAAGTATTGTTAGACGAAAGGGGTGCTGCTTTATTTTTGACGGAAGTGTCAAGTTTGTGGGACACGCATGCCCGCACTATGAAAGCATATAAGGCAACTCCAGGACAGCTATATTGTTTTTCAGAAATGTGAAACGTAGATAGGGTACGTAATATGACTGACATTTCATTTTCGTGCTCAAACCATATGAAAATTTAAACAGCTGCGGCATTGCAGGAAAGAAGCAAACCATGCAAAGCGGCCATCAGAACCACGCGATCGCCAGAACAAAAAAACAAAAAAAAACATGTTGCGCCCAATCTATAAGACGAGTGACAGTCGTATAATTGGCCGAGGGCGATATAACCCTAAGGTGGATAAATCAACCCGCTTATCCTGCAGCAGTTCTAAAAGGAAGTGAATCAGACGGTCCGCGAAAACTATAAATTGACCGAAATGAGGCCCTGAGCATCCATTCGGATACCAAAATGAGCCATTCTCTGAGTGTGGTCTTAAGCGCAGTGGCCTTCGTGCTCCTATCCAGATGCGACGCTGGTAAGGGACCCAATGTTTTGCCACGCGAAACACCGGACGCTTTTGAGGTAAGCAGTTGCGATCGGCAAACAGCCCATTTCGCCTTTTCTAACAGCAGTAGTGGACTGCTTATCGTTTCGGAGAATTCATCCACACTGAAGTAGCTCAAAATGTTGCTATCAGTGGTTCCTGTTGGAATGAATTGCATGCGATATTTGCGCAACGCAATATTGGTTATCTGAAGGATCACTTAGGTGAGTTCAATAAATGTATATATTCTTGCAGAAAGCGCTGCACATAATGAATGTCTTAAGGTAGAAGAAAAAAAGTGTATTCTGACGAAACATATTCTACATGTACATTTCGCTTCATGGCAGAGGAATGCTTTCAGGTGTTAGATTTCGTGGGCCTCTCATTGCCCGGCTCCGCACCAGTCGAATGGATGCCAGTTTTCTAAACAATTTTTTCGGGAGAGCTACAGCACATATCTTTGGTGCCAGGGCCCTATGTAAACAGGCCACGAGAGTTTATATCTGAAGGAAACAAAGGCACACAGAAAGACGCGGTATTTTCAGGCTTTGGTGCATGTTCTGCTCATCGTGCTTCTCGTTTCTTTAAGTACTGCAAGGTCTTTAGTGGAGTAGGTTCGCCACTGTGCGCGGAGGTAGAGATTCAGCGAAGGCAATGAATCACACCTACTGAGACCTGATGGTCATTGGTTGCACTGCGGCCAAGTAGTCCCTACAATTCCTATAATTTTACAGGATGAGGTGAGGTTGAGGTGACGACAAGACGGTATTACACATTATGATGAAGATATCATTTCGTAGACATGGAACATGCTGCCAGAATTGGGAGACCGGCAGGAAGACCCAAATAGATTTTATCTTGCATTCAGGTTTTCGCTCACTTTCCTTACGCCGTCGCTATCTCGGACGCTGACAATGATACCATCTTCGAATGCCTGACGGCGACACGCAAGGACTTTGATCCGGAGGCCAAAACGGTAACATACGTGTGGTCAATCAGCGACACTCCCGGGAAGAGGTAAGTCCTGCGTCACCTTGCTTCGATGGAAACGAGACAGTCACCGTTTCGGCAAAATGGTGAATCAATCAATGCGATGGCAACAAGGAACGAGTGAACAAAGCGCCGGCGTAAGGAAACATGGCTGCTGCAGCGAGTAGCGACCCTCGCGCTGTCGATCACTTTATGGCAAACCTTGCGTTTAGGAAAGCATGTACAAAGCTATGAGCGCTCTATAGACCTCCGTTGAAATTCTAGTCCCCCCTTCTCCTCCAGTGTCCCACAGGAGGAGCAGGGGGAGTGGGGATACCAGAGCGCTGTCTATCACATGATGGCAAACTGAGCGGTTAAGAGAAGCACGCACAAAGCTGTGAGCCCTATGCAGACCTCCGCTCTGATTGCAATCCCCCTCCTCCTCCGGTAGTCCGCCGGAGGAGAAGGGGGATACCACAGCATGACGAATACGGGCGCCTCATTTCAACTCTTCTTCAGCGGCGACCAGCCGAAGCCCCCGAACGGTTTAACCCGTACATGAGTACATATCATGTGCGGCGCGGTGGTCTCGATTTGGGCTTTATATTTTTCGGCTACCACCATTTTTCCAATAATTAGGATATAGTAACAGTAAGACCGCGATTTGCAACCTGTGGGCCACCATATTGTTATCTTTTTTTAAAAATACAATTGTCAAGACAAAATGAAAAGTTCCAACGCAGAGTCTGCAGCGGAAAAGTTGGCGTAAACTACCCGATGGTTATCGGCTTATCGAACTTCTTTCGTCGTTATGCGAGTTATCGCGAGGTAACATGTTGCCCTGAAAAGTAAACTTGCCTGTGAAAGATAAGTGCACGACTACGACGGTAGTAAATGATCAGCTGCACCATAGAATATCACGCGACTACGAGAGCGATAGTGCCACGTGGCTTAACAAAGACGGTGGTGACTCTAGGGTGACCGTCGATAAGCCTTTCATTATGGCTGCATAAGCAGGAATGTCATGTATCTTCCTATCCATTTAGATATTGAAGGGCATATTACGTTAACAAGGCGTTCACTTGCACTCGTTTTGTCAAGCTGCTATCTAAAAGCCAAAGAAAACCGGGAGAGGCTTTGCTGAATGCACTTGATACAGGCATCTTTGTGAGCTTGCAGGTGGATATCCGCGACGCTCGCCTGATGGTTACCGCACAACGTTCCTACTCACGAGAGCGCGGGTTGGATTCCCCACGATGACGGCCGCATTTTAGTGGAAGCGGCCTATGAAAGCGCCTGCATACATAAATCTTAATGAGTGTTAGAGAATACCAGATGACCGAAATTATTCCATTGTCTCCCACTACTGCATTTCTCACATAATATTGTGGTTGTGGTAAGTAGAACAGCAGGATAAATGAATAATGGTTGAAGCTACGGCCTAGTGCACTGAATCCTCCGGTTAAAATGCCACCGACAGACACGTATCCTCTTCTTGGAGAGGGGACAGATAAAAGATGCTCACTTAAAACGTCGGAATGCATACCAAGATGCGCAAATATCGGACAAGGAAGACAAAAGGTCAGCTGGAGCGGCGGAAATTTAAGAAATTTGGAGGCATAAAATCGAAAGAGCTAGCGCAGGACACGGTGGGCCGGAATCGCTGGGAGGGTCCTTCGTCTTGCAGAGGACAAAGGAGAGGCTGGTGATGATGACGAGGACTCTGAATTTAGCTTTGTTCGCATTGGGGTAAATGTGATTAAAAGAGGTGCTCGCTTTGGAATGGTTTGCCAGTCTTCTTTCGTTTGTTGCTTTCTTCGTAACATGAATCAATAGTGCTTCTTAAAACACTTCCTCTTTTCTACCGTCCCCTAAGGAATAGAATCCTAGAACCCTACGCACAGCCAGGCTAAAGTTACACGCGACTACTCGGTTAAACAGTCAAGATTGCGGACTTGTCCCTCCGCCTTTTGTAGCATACACGTGTAACTAAGAGACACATTAATAGTGGCTTAGTTCTGAGATCAGATACCGTTTAGCGCATGGCTAGAATGGTATACATGACACTACAGAGAACGGTTCGTGTTGTTTGACAGAGGGATGGCGCCCCTGTATATATGATCACAGACGGAGCGTGGACGCGTATAGAGACCACCACAGCTACAGGGTTGGTATTGGTGTCTTGCGGCGGCCGCAGTACCTACGCCACAGAAACAGCCACGCCCAGTGAGCTTAGCCATGTTGAAGTGCTGGTGGTAAGTCAGCCAGCGAAACTTATCTGTTCGAGTGAATGCAAAGGTGGCGTGTAAGTGTCTGTGAGGCTTTCATGCGCGTGACATGGATAGCCCACATAATTAAGCTTAGCGTGTTATAATTAAGCGTGTTAATTAAGCTTTGAGTATCACCCCTTACTCAATTTCAATCATTGCCTTCCAGGAAGCACGTTGGCTTTCACCACACAGCTGGTGCGACCCCGGAGGCCACAAACTTTACTGTTGGCAAAAGTATGTGCATTTGTGGCGTTTCAAGTTCATTGTCGTAGTGTTGAAGCTCTATCATTTCGAGTAGCTCTTGTTGTCAAGTCATGATTGATTCGTCATCTAGGAAACCGGCGCCTCACAGAATTAAAACTTCTGCAGCTGTTTCTCCTTGTCACGGATAACATTTTGTGGAGATAATGATGTTCAGTGAGATCGCGGAAACAAACTCTGACTTTCAACAAGATTAGGTCGCCGATTCTATGTGAAGGTTCGTGCATTAAACATATGAACGCAATTAAAATTACTAAAATGCAATGTATTTTCTGCAACTCATGATTACGCTGCATACAGCCAGATGTGAAGTTGCGAAGTGTTACGACCCCACATTGCTCACCTATCCAGTTCCTCTTGCCTTTTGGTGCAGATTTAACACTACGCATGCTGTCACCTTTGGTTTCACCTGGACGCTAGTTCATCGAAGTTAGCTTACTGCTTGTAATGACATCCCCAAGGAAATACTATGGCGCGACCTACCCCACTCATTTCGTGCAGATTTTATCGTATCGTCCCCTCTCCGCAATTTTTATTATACCTAACAACATAGACATGCATACGGAATCACGGCTGTATTCGCTGTTAATGCATTAAGCTGGGCTAGTTGGTATTGATTGTAAGCTTCCATATTGCTAGCGAACACACACAAAGGACGACATAACTTTAGACAGATCCTGTCTTTAGATAGGTCCTGTCTCCTTCTATGTCGTCCTTTGTGTGTGTTCGCTAGCAATATGGAAGTATTCGCTGTGCTAGCTGAAGTATTTCTGGCTGGCGAAATTCAGTAAAATAAAACATGGGTGCCTCTTGAACTGCCATTTGTCTGATACACGTGGTGATGCTTGTGCATTTGTTTATCTCACTTGGAGATAGACGGCAAGGAACGTTGTATCCGCTTTGCTTCTATGCGAACTATGACGTGCCACAAATCCCCCGTGAGTACACAAACACGCCCACGTTAAGTGCACTGTCTACCTCACTTTGCCTCTTTTATATATATATATATATATATATATATATATATATGACGATTACACAAAAGAACACATAACAGATGTTAGAACGAGTGCAAGCGCAGCGCGGTGGTTGCGTCCCCGTTTAAAGAGGTTTTTTTTATTTATTTATTTTTATTTTTACATACTGCAGCCCTGTGAAAGGGCTATTGCAGGAGTGGGATTATACAGTGCAGAAAAGGTCGCAGCAAACAAAAGATACACGAAAAGTAACAACAAGAACAATTTGCAACAATTAAGGAATTACACTTTTGTTATACATAATGACTTTCAACAAGAATAGAAACATAATCATTCAGGGGGAGTGAGCGAATGTGGCCAGGTATGGAATTCCATAATTCTATAGTGCGGGGAAAGAAACTATACTTAAATGTGTCAGTGCGCGCAAATAAGGTAGAAAGATTAAGTTTATGGAAGTTACGCGTAGAGGAAGGCTTGGCAAAGGACAAAAAAGCTGTGTTTGAAATGCGATATGAATTATTGATTATGTTGTGCAAAAATTTTAATGATTCCACATCACGACGTACCGAAAGAGGTTCTAGCTTTAGCTCATGTAGGGCTGATGAGGGTGAGAAATAGCGGTCGTACCTGCGAAAAATGAAACGCGCAGCTTTCTTTTGAACCGCTTCCAGTCTGATTATGTCGCATTGTCGATAAGGTGACCAGACCGTGGAGGCATAATCGATGATAGGGCGAACAAGAGATTTATACATTAAAAGTTTAATATCTTTTGGGGCATTCTGCATTGTTCGACGTAAATATCCTAATTTTTTTAGGGCTTTAGAACATGTTAGGGCAATGTGAGTAGACCATGAGAGATCATGAGTAAATGTGACACCAAGATACTTGTACTGCATAACTCTGATTAAAGGGGAACCATTGAAAGAGTATGTTGCAATAACCGGCATTACTTTTTTTGTGAAGGACAAAACAACGGTCTTTTTGAAATTAATGTTCATTTTCCATTTCTCACACCAAACACAAAACGAGTTAAAGGAATCGCTCAGACGCCTTTGGTCAGCTGTGGAAACAATCACGTCATATAAAGCACAATCATCGGCGTAAAGGCGAATGTTCGAGGATACATGTTCTGGAAGGTCATTTATATAAATTAAAAATAATAAAGGGCCCAGGACGGACCCTTGTGGAACCCCAGAAGCTACCTCTAGAACTGATGACCTTGTGGAACTGAAGTCGACGTACTGAGAGCGATTATGAAGGAAGCTAGCAATCCAATCGACTAAACGTGAATTTTTTAGGATGATGTGCAATTTATGCAGAAGATGAGGATGTAGTACCGTATCAAAGGCTTTGGAGAAGTCGATAAAAAGTGCATCGATTTGATTGCCCTGGTCTAAATGATACGCAATGTCGTGGGTGAATTCGGTCAATTGCGTGACGGTGCTGAAACCACTTCTGAAGCCATGCTGTGCATTAGTTAATATATGGTTTGACTCGAGAAAATCCATTATGTGCTTGTAGATTATATGCTCTAGCATTTTGCATGAATAGGGAGAGAAAGAAATGGGTCTATAATTAGTTATGTCGGACTTGCTACCTGATTTATACAAAGGTATTACTCTTGCAAGCTTCCAAGATGAAGGAACGGTACTAGTTTCTAAAGATTTCTTAAATATAATAACAAGGTAACGAGAGGTCCATTGAGAATAACGCAGTAAAAAAGAGTTCGGAACATCATCTGAGCCACTAGCTTTTTTGGTGTCTAGTTTTAAAATCAAATTAAGAACACCGCTAGCACTAATTGTAATGTCTTGAATGGAATGATCTGAATCATTATCAAAAACCGGATGCGCTTGACAATCAGACGCGTAGACAGAATGAAAGTATTCGTTGAATGCGTTAGATATGCGCATGGGATCATTTATACTTTCACCTTTGATAGTAAATGAAGATGCAGACTCAGTAATAGGCATGACCGAACGCCAAAACTTTCGTGGGTTATTTCTGAGCAGCGCCGATACCTGAAGCCGATACCGATTCTGAAGAATCACCAATTTTATTCATTTATTTATTTATTTATAGTCAAAATGTTAGGATAAGTTACTCAAAATGTTACTCAAGTCGCCCTAGCGCTACGACGAAAGCTAAGTTATAACAATAATGCAAACGGAAGAAATCCCTGCTCCGGTGAAAGCGTTGCCCGCACTATGACGTGTTTCTCCGTTGATCATTTTGAATTTCTCGCTACATTAATTTTGGCACAAGACAAGCGTTTGCAACTTCTAAAGCTTTACTTATACAACATAATTTTCTCTAATATTTACTTCTGTGGCTTTTCTTCTCAGGCACTGTCGTGGAAGTCGCCTATGTAGTTTGGAGTGACTACAAAGACTGTGCCATCACCGAAGTTCCACACTTCTCAGACCGTAAGAATGGAGTGAAAATATTCAACTAGCTCAATAACTCGTTTCGCATGGTTCTGTATCTGCTGCATTAGTAGCACAAATACATTTTACAGCTGCGTTACCCTCCACACTTAGCAACAAATCGCTAAAACATTGTGTCTCGTTGATGAGAATCACAGAATTGCATCGCATTTCGGGAAACCTAGTACGTTTTCTTTGACGCCACTAGACAGAAAACAGTTCATTTTTGAAGATATGTGCAGGCCTTAGCAAACGCTAACAAATTCGGTGACGTCATGGTACGAAAACTTTTTGGAGGCATCGCTATGTGTTATTTTGTTTTCCCTTTTCGCGTTTCCTCCTTCACCAAGTGCCTGACAGGCGTGGTGCTTTTTGTACCGTGAGGTACATACATTACGCAGCACTAAATTGCCGCATTTCAATCTAGGAGCACAGTCAGTTTTTTTTGCCGTAGTGAGTGCAGTACCAGAGTGACGTAACGTCGCTTGCTGCGCCATGCACCAGTGCGGCAAAGCTGGGAGAGTGGGGCGATACGGATCATCCCAAGTTAGTGCAACCCGCTGAATGTTGATTTGATAATTTATACACAAGGCGTCAGAATATTTCAAACAACACACGCATCTACATTAGTATATAGGGCAAAGGGAATTTCTTCCGTGAAGCTTTTTTCGACATACCTGTGCATCTACACACTCTTGTCGTAGAACGTGTATAATGGGTGCACATCTTCGCAACTTCTAATATATATAACTGAAAGATACATCGGCAATAAAAATGCAGCTTCCAGAACTATACATATCTGAGATAATCCCTGTTAATTTTCAAGTTACTCTTGAGTTGGCAACAAATAATCAAGGTTCCCATCTCGACAATTCTGTACACGTATAAACTAAAGTTACAAATCTGAAGATTGCTCATTTTAGTAGACGTACGCATTCCTTTGATATCACTGTGTTATCACTGTGGATCGTTCAGCCACCATGGGAATGATGGGTAGTACACGGATTTGCCTAATCTCACTAGTTACGGCTTCGAACGCACTTGTGTCTTTGTTTCGGATAATACAATGGACCGTTGTGAGCTTCGTGACCATATATGAATTGGTGAGCCTGAAAAGGTTCATGTAGTCAAGTGGAAGTGTCTTTTGCTGAACTTCATCTTGCGACAAAGTGAATGCAGGTGACGCGGAGCCATACTGAGCCGAAAGAGCGAAGTTTAGACAAATCCGTATACTAATCATCATTCCCATGCTGGCTGAAGCACCATGAGTTGCAGCTTCCATAGACACTGGCGACAGAGTTCCCTCTAGTGTATCTATGGGAAACTCTTATGATATGACTAACATGTAGGCTCTCACGATGTGATGTTTAATATTCGTATGTATTGCGCTTGGGGTTAAACTGCACAACGTAAGTTTAGCTTGATTTGACCCCACCATTACGCCGCGACTGCTCCGTCTTATTAGGTCTTCCCGTCGTGCATCACTTATTCAAGGTCGGTAAGATGCGTTTTTTTATTTAAATGATGGATGCTTGGCTCGCAAATATAACATGACGTTGTATTTTTCATTTGAAAGTAGCCACGTAAAGGTAACATTCGAGAGGGAGCTAATCTTACTAGAATCTAGTTTCTGTAACATCAATGCCAGTGTTGTTTCCTCAAAAAGTAGCAAAACAAAATGGAAACATCAGAACCACAAAAATGTTAGGTCTACGCAAATGCTCCATTTTAAATCTTTGTCAAAGTCAACTGTGTATTTCTATATATGTTGCCATGATTACAGTGTACATAGATTATTTCTGCTTATTATAATAGCAAAACCTTGCAGTGCGACTAAGAGTTTTCTAAAGAATGCCGCACAATCGCTAGCTTTTGTCAAAAAACAGCGTTTAAAAGGTTGCATGAAATGTTGTAGCGTAGCTTAGTTTATATATTTCAAGGAATCATGCTTGAGGCATATGCGAGAAAAAACCGCTAGACAGCAGCTCGACAAAGGTCTAATATTCCTTGTGCGAATGTCAGTGCAGGGCAGAAAACATAAAATATACTTACCAAACAACACACAAAACAGTGTCATCGGGACGAATAGTAATAAGTACTGCATCGCGGTGAGAATTTATAAAACAATAAAAATATGATGCATTGATTTATGGCACATTTGTAGCTGTCAAAAAGAAAATGAAAACCGAGGCATATCTGCTTCTTTGCACTTTCATGTCATGTCAGCATTGTAATTGATATAAGGGGATGATGAGCCGTGTGCGCTCGGACTAGCCGCCTAATGTCGGTAAACACACCTTCAGGAAATGTGAGCATAGCGAGTGTTTGGTTAAATAACGATTCACTGGGCACTCTTGCAAAGTGTTACATACATACTACAATGAATGAGGTACACCTCCACGTGAACAAGCTTCTATAGTGCCAAACGAGCTCTGTGCGAAAAGTACTTCCACTTTGATTGTACGATACTGAGGCGTTCACACATGAGCATATGCGTTACCATAGGCGCTTGCAAAGGCTAAGCATTCATTAAGTGCAGGAATATATGAAAGCAAGAGACACGTTACGTGAAAGAGTTGTGGCTTTACGATGGCCCATTTTTTCAATGTTTCTAAATGTTTATATTGTCCAAAATGCAAAGAAGCCCGGTGTATTGAAAATAGGTGCAGCCTCCCCAGAGAATGCCAAATGCGCGATCTGAAATCGCGGCTGATGAAAAGAATTCCCACGCCGCACATTCACTAGAGCTTGATTTTCTTATTATCGTCATTAATGTCCCTAGCATTCAGCTTAGCTGGAAAGCGATGATAAATGATTAAAGTGTCTTCATTATCGTATGCACACATAACCACGTTGACTGCGACAAATGTTTCAATTCGAACAAACTGCTGCTTAGTTTTGTAGCATTTTATGGAACCTGAATGGTCTCCTATAATGAAAAAAAATTCGGCAGATCTCACGTACCGTGGGAATCGATGTTATGCGAAGCATGCGCAGGAAGGTGACTGTGTCGCAATTTTTCGCATTGAGCGAAACGTTGCGGAATAGCGGTAGAGAAATGTACAAATGGTATACGACAAACATATTTCGAAGAGTCGCACATGTATTACATAACCAGTTGTTTACAGTTCCTTAACGATGCCAACAGCAACATAGGTGTTACCAACACCAAACGCAGTAAGCTGATATGTAGTGCTTATATTCTTCAATAGTGGATAGCACGAATTCGAATAGGACAATGAAGGAACACAGATGCGCAGGACAGGCGCCACTCACCGCTAAGCATTATTCAGAAAAGTTTCTCTAGGTATATACACAGTGGAGTGCCACGCGCAGGCGCACTGCACATACGTTACACTGACAGTTGCAGTTGTTAGAGTTGTGTTACAGTTGTTATGCTTATGCTTATCCGTTATGACGGAGAACGCACACACGTTTCACGAACCTGTGTGTATATGTGGAAGGGATTCAGGGCAGTTCTTGAATAAAGTCATCATCACCGTGTTCAATGAGCACCAGCAACAGGACATCAATTCGTGATCGCGGCTCCGAACAGTCGAAGTGTAGTAAAGTGCGAGGTATAGTAGAGCTGATGGAAACCGCGGATGGCTTTTACGAAGAAATGATCTATGATGCTTTCTGTCCTGGACGTAGCACCGAGGTCTTGTGCTGGCCTCTCCACACACAAGCCGTCTTTCATGCCGTCTAAGAACCATGCGTTGTTGGGTTTCGAGAAATCAATGCTGAAGTCACCGGTAATCATGATCCTCTCGGCAGATTTATTGTAGGAAGCATTGAGCCCGGTTTTTGCGTAATCCCCGTGGTCGACGTTGTGGACCACGTCGACGAGTGGATGGTAGCCGAGCGTCTTCCAGGGGTGCTCTGTCTTGAGCTCCCTAACTTTCCTTGCGTCGGCCGCTGTGGTGTAGTGGTTACGGTGCTCGGCTGCTGACCCGAAGGACACGGGTTCGATCCCGGCCGCGGCGGTCGCATTTCGACGGAGGCGAAATGCTTGAGGCCCGTGTACTGTGCGATGTCAGTGCAGGTTAAGGAATACCAGATGGTTAAAATTTGCGCAGCCCTTCACTATGGCTTCTCTCATAATCATATCGTGGTTTTGGGATGTAAAACCCCAACAATTACTACAATTATCACTTTCCTTCCGTGTCAATGTGTATGTTCGCGGTTACTGCGTTGATTGAGACTTTGCTAACAATCACCTGTGGCACATACCTGCATAACATGAACTCTGGTATGCGGGTTGTGCCACATGTGACTGAGAGAAAGGATTTCATGATGTACGCGACAGGTATTTTGCGTTATTCATGTCATCACCAGTGAATCGTGTTCGTCATACACTCATCCTATGCTATGCAAATTTTGGTATATTTCAACCTATGGAGACGACCGGGAGAGCGCCAAGACGTAGGCGGCTAGATAGATAGATAGATAGATAGATAGATAGATAGAAACGCTCAAAGTGCCTGAGGTTCGCTAAGAAATGCTTCGCATTTAAAACAAACACGAAAAGGCTGAATGGCCTAGTGCTTATGATGCTGCATGGCTGACCCGAAGGTCGCCGGTTCTAATCCCGGACACACTGGTCGCATTTCGATGAGGGCGAAATGCTAAACGCCCTTGTAATTAGATTTATGTGCATATAAAGAACCCCAGGTGGTCGAAATTTCCGGAGCCGTCCACTACGACATCCCTCGTAGTCATATCGTGGTATTAGGAAGTAAGACTGCACAAATTTTAATTATGCAACCAGAACGCACATATGGCAAGAGTGATGTTTAAAAGTGTCTTTGATGCAAATTATTGTTGCTGAAAGCACGAAGATACTAATGACGTTTCATCAATTTTTTTTTATTGAACTGATGAAATATGAGAGGTTGATGCTATTATAGTGGCACCGGCTACTCCTTCTCGCTTAGAAGACAGAATATGTAGTAACAAGATTATTAAGGGCACAAAATGCAATACAGTAGAACACATAAGAAAATACGCACAGCTGAACATCACATGGCAGTTCATAAACGTCTAAAACGTCTAATAGGTTCATATGTACAAAATACGCACAGCCGAACATCACATGTCAGTTCATATGCGTTTAATAGGTTCATATGTACACAAGTGTTGCATGACAAGTTCAAATGGAAAAGTCAGTTCACCTGTATACGTTCAAACTCAAATATTCTGTATTGCTTGACATACACAGGAAAACACACTGACGCAAATGATGACACATAAGATCAAACGCACTATCACAAACATAACAACAATTCGTTCAGTATGAAGGGGAAGTCGACATCGTGTGCAGTAGGTCAATATTTCCATAAAATATTCGATTCTTCAAGAAACTTCTTGAAGGCGACAAGCGCTCTTTTCTGAAGACTTGCCGTTGGCCATGGACCTAGTATTTTCGTCAATGTGAAAGGCCTTCTATCTAAAAGTAGCAGACTTGCTCGTAATACTTTTCGTTGTGATTCATATTTTGTGCACTCGATAAGTAGATGATGTACATCTTCGTCAGGGTGACCGCAGGAACATTCTGTACTAGACGCACGTTTTATCCTGTGTAGGAAGTGTCGCGTAAATGCTGTGCCAAGCCGTAGGCGGTGGACTAGTGCTTCAAATCTCCTATTTTCTCTCAAGTCTGATGGAATGCATAGTTTTATGTCAGGGTCTGTTAAATATAAGTCCGAACTTTTAGACTTTTCATCGAACTATTTGTCTTTGGTGAGGCTAAAGGTTGTCTGTCTCAAATTCCTATCTCGCATTTGCATGAGTTGAAAAACTATTATTATTATTATTATTATTATTATTATTATTATTATTATTATTATTATTATTATTATTATTAATATTACTATTATTATTATTATTAACATGGCTCTTTCGTGTTGCGGGCTACCTCAACCAACACTCAACGGCGCACAGGATACAAAGCCTGCATAATGGCTCATGTCTTATTTCCGCTGTTTATAACACCTCGGAGTATTTAGCTTCCCCCGAGCTTTGTGCGGTTTAACCCTCGCGTCGCACAATGCACGCCTCATATTCTGTTTCGTCTTCCAGCCTACGTGACGAATTGATGCAGAAATTTTTTTCATCGTTTTTCTTCTATACATTATGTGTTCGTGTATTTCTTCAGAGTTGTCCTGACCATTTGTTTACATATTTGCTCTATTTCTTGTATTTTATTTTGCAGACGGTCTTCAGTGTATTGGTTATTAGCTGTACTTTTATTGCGTGCGCCATCACAAAGACCTTACACTTAAAGAAGCTTTGAAAGCCGGCCGAGTCAGTACGAGTTCATCTTCTCGCAAACAGCGCAGCAGACGGGCCACAAACAAAGCCAGCGCACTGCCGGGAGTGCTGTTGGGAGCCGGTTTCTAATCATGCGAACGCCATTTTCATGGAAAGCAGATACACAGGCGGCAGGATACTATAGACTTTCAAGATCAGGAGAAAGCGAGGTGCGTGCGTCAGTCTACCTTCAATAAGTCCGTCGGGCAACAAGTATGCACATCTGCGTTCTACGTGCTTCTGTTGATTTACGTGACCTTCCACATGTACTTGATTGATTCCATAATCGTCGTTTCCAGTACGTTGATAAGCGTTCATAGTGACACGTTGTCTTTGCTGCATGATATTTGAGGTGGATTAGGTTTTTTTAATAAACTAATATCTAGAATGCGCTCGTCTGTCTCTGTGTCGCGCATGCTTCGCAGTTTGCGAGAAGATTGACCTTGCGGTTGTACCTAGCTATTTTAAATAACGTACTGTTAATTACTAATGTTGTTATTGCTAGTATTATTATGTAAAGACTCTGAAGTCTTTGCTTCCCTGATCCGCTGCAGAGTGCACCCTCTGGGTTTCGAAGGCGGTGGAGGATCTGGTGCCCGTCTCCTGCCTGGAGCAGTTTCACGACGTGTGCGGCGTCGTGGTGCCCCTTCACGACAGCGACCTCTGCCTGGATGACGAAAATGACGAGGAGGACGAAGATGACTGATGACGAAACGAATTTGTGTCTAGAAGCTTTTGAACACTGTGCGATTTTGTATTGTTGCGCGTGTTCTTGATTTACTGCCATATGATGCTGTGCAAAATATTGGTACCGTATATCACGTATATTCGCTAGCGCTGGAAGATGGTAAAACAGAGAATATTAAGATCGCTCCTTGTAACCGACTAAGATCTTTATAAAAAATAAATGTAGTGACGTGAATTGTGCGGTGTTGCTTTAATAATATCGAATGACAACAATAATTCCAGATTCGGTGAAATGGAAAGGTAGAATTATCAGTGTCAAGAGCATGTCCTTGGCATATTACTCTCCGTAACGTGGCATGTGAAGAAATTGAATAGACAGGTAGTGGACACATCAGAAGCGACGACACAGTAATAAAGGTAACTATGCTTACCAAGTCCAATGCGATTAGCGTTCACGCACCGCCACCCTCCCCCCGTACCTCACCTGTGTAACAGATTACGAGAGGTAATAATAATTTATGGGGTTCCCCCTCCGAAAACAACGATATGTTTGTGATTATGAGGGACGCCATAGTGGAGGGCTCCGGAAATTCTGAAGATCTGGTGTTCTTGATCGTTTACATAAATTGAAGTACACCGGCCTCATGCATTTCGCCTACATCGAAATCCAGCTGACACGGCCTGGATGCGAACCCGCCACCTTCGGGCCAGCAGTGGGCAGCTCAACGACAAGGCCACCGCAGCGGGTAGATCCCGAGTGATCATTCGCTCACAAGCGTAGATTCGACTTTCGCATTCGCGTTGCATTTGCTGCGAAGAGGATGCCTAAGGTACGCTGTTACGAATACAAGACTGTACAGTGATTTTATGAAACTGTGCGCAGGCTGAACATATATTTATGCTCCCAAAAGGTTTGAACTCGCGTACCCACGATCCGATGACGAGCGTCATAACCACTCGGCTATAGAGCAATGCTAGCAGATCATAACATAGCCTTGTATAGTATTGTATAGCGAGGGTCTTGGAAAGCGAAGTAAGGGTGAGGAGGAAAATGGGAGGGAGACAATAAAGCATAGGATAGAAAGAGAAAGAGAGAAATAGAGAAAACGAAAGGCTGAAAGAACCACAGAGAGACAAACAGAGAGTGAGAGAAAGACAAAAAAGAAAGAGGAAGTGAGAAACGTAGGGACGGAAAAAAATAACGGGAAGATAGAGAAATAAACAGAGAAAGACCGAGAAAAAGAAAGAAATAGAGAGACAGAATGAAATAGAAATATGCATACATAAAAGTAATGCATTATAAAGAGAGACAGAAAAATAAATAGAGGAATAAAAAAGAAAAAATATCACACCATCTCCTGCTAAAGGGGACCATGAGGCGATGCGAAGCAGTGTTTCGGCATGTAGAGCCCGCGTTTCAGAGGTGGAGTGGTGAGGGGAGAAGGGAAATGGAGAGGGGAATGTAGAGGGGGAAGGGAAAGGGGAGCGGGAGGGGGAAGGGGAGATATGATGCGGAGAGGGGGAGGGGAGAGGAGGAAATGGGAGGGGATGAGAGATGGGAGGGGAGAGGGGTGGGAAAGGAAAATGAGAGGGGAAAGGGAAGGGCGAAAGGGAATGGGAGAGGTGATGTGGAGAGGGGAAGGGGATAGAGGGAGTGGAGAGGGGAAGTGGAGAAGGTTTGGGCATGCGCAGTAAGGGTGGTCACGCCGCACACCACCACCACCACCACCGGATTGAACTCCGCTATGTTCACGTACCTTGATGCCAATAACGTTATATCAAATGCGCAATATGGTTTTATACCAGGTAAAGGCACACAGGACCTCCTAGAGGATATTTCAGGCGTTATAAATTCTGCTTTCGAAGCCAACCAGGTTGTATGTGCTCTATTCGTGGATGTCAGCAAAGCTTTTGATAGTGTGTGTCATAGTCTACTATTAACAAAACTCTCATTGACTGGATTTCGTGGGCCTTTTTTAAAAATACTTACCAACTTTTTAGACGGTAGAGTACAGCTAGTATCCATAGGACAGTACCGCAGCAATATAACCTCTATAAAAGCCGGAGTGCCCCAGGGATCAATATTAAGCCCACTACTTTTCAACCTATATGTCAATGATCTCGCCGCTGCTGTATCTACTTGCATATTTCAATGCGCTGACGACACTGTCATTTTGTCTTGGCATTCCCGTTTTCCAGAAGCAGTTTCCCTTCTGCAAGATTCTACGATACATTTGATGAACTGGTTCGCCAATAATGTGATTATTGTAAGCGTCTCTAAACCACAGCTCATTTGTTTCCATAACCCACTAAAAAAAGTTAGTTTAAGCGTCCCATTGCTGGCTCACTGTTCGTCTTGTTCTCCGTGTTCTTGTACACCTGTTCCATATGTTTCATCTGTTAAATACCTGGGGTACTTCTTGACAGTGACTTCGCCTGGAATTCTCACGTGGCGTATGTTTGTTGAAGGCTCAGGGCAGTCTCTCGTACATTATACACTATGAGATACTATACACCACTGTCTATTCCCAAAATGATACTGAAAGCCTTAGGTTATAGTGTTCTTCGGTATGGTGTTACGGCGTTCGGTCACTGCGCGATTCGTTGGAAAAATAGAATAAACTCTATACTTCGTACAATTTTGAAAGTGATTAGTTATGATTTAAGACTGCCCTCAGGCACAGACTTTTTTAAATCATTACGATGCTCCAACTTTGATGCCCTTCTGACTGAGACAGCGGTCCTAAGGCATTTTTGGTCTAACAAGTATAAAGTTCCTTACGTCCCTACACGCTGCCTCCGACCTAAAAACCGTTTTCGAGTGATTCGCTGCTCTACCAGATACGGTCAGCGCACTCGTAGCTACTTTATACCGTCTCGCCTTAATCAACTATCCCTGAGTGTCTTCCGTGCAAAAACAAAATTCAAGCTTAAGCAAATTCTCCGTCGTATCAATCTTTAACTACTTCGTGATGTATTTACTTTTCCTTCGTTAAATGCCGCTGCGGTATCAAAACCTTAAGGTAACTTCACTTCAGTTCACTTTTATTTCCTTAAATACCCCCGTAGGGGTATTACATAAGGGGTGGTGTATAACAAAAAAAGAACTATACAACGGTGTTTTAAAGGCTTCTGCAAACATAGATGGGTTAGTGATGGCACAAATGGCGTGAGGCAGGCCGTTCCTGTCTTTTGCTACTCTTACGAAAAAGGATGCTTGGAATGTAGTGGTCCGGGTACGTGGTACTGCGACTTGTAACGGATGCCCAGTGCGATGGGATATGTGCGGAGGGGGCGTGATGTACGGTGGATGATTCAGTGAACTGAAATAAAACATATGAAAAAGAGAGAGGGTGGCACACTGTCGGCGTGAAGCAAGGGTTTCCAGACCTGATTCCGCCTTTAGAGATGAGATGCTGATATCGTACGAATATGCAGAATGAATGAACCTGGTAGCCCGATTTTGAAGTGATTCGAGTTCTCTTATGATGTATGATTGATGAGGGCTCCAGATGGAAGATGCATACTCGCGTTTGGTCCTGATAAACGATTTGTATTCAAGCGTCTTGACGTGAGGCGGAGTATGGCGTGTCGTCTGAGAAACCCGAGTGATTTATTAGCTGACGAGATGATGTTAGTAGTGTGATGACGCCAAGACAGGTCATGACCCAAGGTGATGCCGAGGTATTTGAATGATTGAACTGATTGTATGGGAACATTAGCTATGGAATAAGTAAACTCAAAAGGGTTACGGCGGCGAGAAAAAGAAACAAGCTTACATTTATTAGGATTTAAGTTCATTAACCAACGGTTACACCATGTTAGTATGTTGTTAAGATCATGCTGAATTAGTGTTTGGTCATGAATGTTGGTTACTGATCGGTAGATTACGCAGTCATCGGCAAACATACGAAAGTTACATGATACATGCAATGGTAGATCGTTAATGTAAATTAAGAAGAGTAAAGGCCCTAAGACAGACCCTTGCGGGACACCTGAAGTTACAGGTAGTCGGTTAGAAGAGTGATTATTAACAAACACAAATTGGGAGCGATTAGTCAGGAAAGATGTTATCCATGCAAGTACGTTAGGATCTAGATTTAACAGAGATAATTTAAGAATTAGGCGTTTGTGAGGGACAGTGTCAAATGCTTTAGCGAAATCCAGAAAAAGAGCATCAGTCTGAATGTTGCAGTCAAGGTTAGAATGTAAGTCGGGAATGAAAATGTATTTCAGGCTGCGCATAGCTGTGGGTGTATTAACGGCATTTAATTTTTTATTCTCTACAGGTTTGAATGATGTTACATTGCTTTATCATGTGTTCTTTCATTTTTCATGGTTTTCCCGCTTATTTTTTTTTCTTTACGTCGCCGAAAATCTGATGGTCTTCTATTATTCTATGTTTGCCATTTACGAATACTCGACTCATGTAAGGCTAGGTGACGTTATATGTATTACCATTAGTTTCATTTCTTCGTGCACTGCTGTACATGCGCGTCTCTCGTTTGTATGTATGCGCGAAAAGATAAAAAAAGGTGTCTGCATTTAAGTGGTCCTATAGACAAATGAATTCCTGTTGTCTGCTGTCTGCCGGCTTTGCCCGTCAAGCCCAATGAGGCTTTGGCAGGCCAATTTTGTATCACATTGTTACTGTGCCAAATGTTAATAAAGTATTATTATTATTATTATTATTATTATTTTTATTATTATTATTATTATTATTATTATTATTACTCTTATTATTATTATAACAAGATGCTTCACATCTAAAAAAAAACATGGCTGATCCATCTGTCATAGGAATCCGTATATCACGAAAGTGAAACGTGTTCTTCACAGACGTCGTTGAGGGTTCGTTGTGCATTCTTTCGCCCCAAGCGCGAAGGAATCAATGCGACAGCAACAAATCGTAAAGTCGCGCGAATAACGGCAAGCAGCTCGAAACTTGCAACGCGCTGCTCAAGCAGAAAGGACGCGCGGAATGAACGTACACAGGATGAGCGCGAAGTAACTACCACAGTTGTAACTTATTTCTGTGTGACCAGCGCGCTCCTTTCGCAAAAGCGGCCGCTGCAGTGAGCGAAGTGACGTTCGCGGTTTCAACGGAAACTTGCGGTGAGAGCACAAGACAGACACAGAACCGTCATCACGAGATAAGCCCGCGCACGAGCGACCACAGAATGTATAGGCGCGCTTATCCGCGTCGGGCGACGACCTTTAAATCGCGCTCTTCGAGCCCTTCACGCCATGTCTCTAGTAATAACAAAAACACGCTGATGTACCACCGATCTCTGATTACCGCCAAAGGCAAATGGTGTTTACAAATAGCTCGCCGTTAGCACAGCAAAGAACGTACCATCTGTGGCAGTATCGTTTCGCGCCCCGCGCTCCCGAGCGAGGGGTCGTGAGTTCGACTCCCGGTAACGGACTTTCTTCTTCCCGTTTTTTTTCTTTGCCAACTGTTAGTCTTTATATTTTACAACGTCATATCCGTGACTAAAATACGTCAGTGGAGCCGTGGTGGACCCCGGCATAAAACACTTTCCTGTTCAGAATTGCAGAAACTTTCAAAAAGTTGCAAATAGCTAAAGCCAGGACTACTTAGGTGTCCATCATATCCGCTGCCTCTCTACCATTGCGCCTCCAGGGCAAGCTACTCTAATTATTTTCGCGCTTAACTCAGACGCCTTTTCACGCCAGTGTTTGAAATCCTACTTCAAGATACCTGTGCTCGTAGGCAGAAGCTCCTGCCACGAGACTATCCCCTAGATAATATATCACACTTGGCAGACTTTTCAGATGTTATCTATAATGCTCTGGAACAACACCGCTCCTGAGGCGATTCCGAGCGGCAATCGGTTCTTCATGGGCATTCCGTCTTTATATTCAGCTCCGACAAATGTCGTTATTAACAAACGTAGCTAATAACTCATGTAGTTTAGGTAGAGCGTTCAGTTCTTTGTTTAGCACAGTCTTTGTCTTATAGCCTCCGCACAACGTATACTCCCATTCCTTTTAACAACCGGCATATTTATTTAGTGAGCCAAGCTCTCTGGTTGTAAGTTGGGCATGACTTTCATTTCCTGAAGTTTTTGTAGCACTTCCTCGACCGCATAACGGAATGTGCATGAGATGCCTTGAACTCTAAGGAACGCAGTACGTTTTTCCTTAAGACAGAAGCTAGCTTACTCACCGGCCATTATGCCGAGGGTGTCATACAAAATGGCACAATATTTGTGGAAGTGTCAGTTTAGTCGCATGCTGTGGTCTTCTTAGACCGCGCCACATCTTAGAGCTTTCCACACCTTTAAACGCAGCTTTCGTCGCTATGCCAGCAAATAATGTCGAACCAGTCGCGTGCTAGAGGAGCTCGTGCGCTCTAGTCAACAATGGGTGTTGACTATAGCCTGTCAACTTCAATGGGTGTGCTGGCCACAGGCCTTATTATCAGCCAAATTACAAGGCGATAGAGAGAAAGTCACAGTTTTACCTCAAGCGCGAAGGAATAAAGGCGATAGCAAGCCATTGGAATGTCACTGGAAGAACGGCACGCCGCTAGAAACTTGCTGCACGCTGCTCAAGCACAAAGAGCGCTGGAAAAGAAAACACAAAAGGCGAGTGCGGTTTAACAATAGTCACAGCTTGAAACTTGCAGCGACCTGCACAAACAAAAAGAAGGGGGCACGAAAAGAACGCACAGGTATACAAAGGACGAGCGCGAACTGTTACAGTTGTTTCTTCAACTAACCCCTACTTTGGCTCCTCTAGCCCTTTCAGCCGTGGATTTTTTTATTTTGGCCGGAGACATTTTTCGTGCGTGTTTTCCTAATAGGTATGACCTCAGAAGACCAAAAACAAAAAAAATGAGCCAGCAGTGCAAGTATTTATAGATTAATTAGCATGGAATCAAATTAGGTCATCAGGGCTCAGTAGTTGTGAAATTAGGAAAATGGATTCTTTATTTCTGCTACTCACAAGAGGGCACAAAATGTGAACCACGTCTCATTTTTCAGCGTGATACTCCTTGAAACACGACGTCCCGAAAACGGCGCTTAGCCGCCTCACCTGACCCGCTCGGCGTCACCCATGACTTCGGTGAAGCTTTTTCTTCTTTGTGGCTCCCAGCTCCGCCAATATGTCGCAACTTTGGAGTCAATCACAGTGGTGATCATTGAAGAAGCATTTCCCTGAGAATGAGCAGTTTTGGTTTCATTTCCGAGGTGCTAGGGGAACTTTTGTGCGGTGTCGTCAATTGACGAGGCCAGGGCCGAAAGGGCTCGATAGCAGATCACTCCTTTCGCAAACGCGGCCTCTGCGGCGAGCAAAGTGCCCTTCTTGTGGTCTATAGCTTTAACGCAAACTTTGCGGTGAAAGCAGAACACATACAAAAATTTCCTCTCAAGAGAAGATCGCGTGAGCATGATCGACCACGCCCTGTACGTCAAAGTACAAGTAGAAGGCGCACATACCAACACCGGCGAAACGCTAGACAGTTTTATAACTGGGGACCGAAGAAACTTGCAAGCCGCCAGGACGCATACAGAGAGCGCAAGCTACTGTCCAACTCTCGCTCGCATTGTCCCAAGACCCTGCAGCGCCTTCCTTTGGGCGGCAAACAAAACCACAGTGCGCGCGACCTCAAGAGAAGAAAATAAAGAATTGGCTTGGCAGTGGCACGTGAAGGAACAGCTCGCGTTCCCTGCGGGAGTCGTTTCAGGTCAGTAAGATAAAACTTCATTTGGTTCTAGTCGGTACATATTCCAGCGGCTAAAATTACAGCGCAAATGCATTTCCTTGTCCTTACTTCCTTACTTCTTTGTCCCTCACCCATGTGAATATAATTTCATGTCTTCGCTTATCTAATACACTATCATCCCTTTACATGTTTTGGTTTAGAGTTATTGTTGTGTGCTCATGTGCGGTAAGTGTGCCTTGAACTTATATATGCATTGGCGTATAAAGGAATAAAGCACTTGTTAGTCAGCGCTTGTATCGTACGTTTCTTTCCTTCGTGGGTGTGTTGTGCGTTTGCCCTGTAATTTTAGCCTCAGGACTCTGGTCGCGTTGCAACATATATACTGTGATTCTGGTTCAGCCGTCTCGTTTCTTCCCTCCTGTGGCGTAAGTCTACAAGTGCCAAACAGTTCCCTTTAGCTGGTGCCACCATGGGCCACGGCACGCTCTTCTTTTTCCTTGGCCGACTGGCCACGAGTGCCGTGGCGTGACAACCCCAAAACGGAGAAGTAGCGTGCGTGGCCAGCGATACGACGCAAACGCACTGCGGGCAACGATGCAGCATGGCCTGAATGTCACATAATTTTAATTTCGCCACATGTGGCGTCCCGTGCGTTTCGCCCAACGCCGCGTGAGCTGGTATTCTTCCGTTAGTATCCTGTTGAACGAGTGAGACATGGCGAGCTGCGGAGCGAGGGGTCGCTGGTTTGAAACGCTAGTCGAGCTCTTCAGAATTTCTTGCTCCTAAATCAATTTTATTTGTGGCTTTTATTTATATATATACATACATATACATATCCAGGACATGACGGCAACGGCAATGACAAAAATCCGCCGAGAGTGTCCATATAATTGCTATCGCCAAAAAATTGTTATAACTTTCTTATTTTCTCGAATGCACGTCACCAAGGGCACTGTCTTTATTTATCAATTCTAAGATGCAGAACAGGAAGAAGGGAGCGAGCGCCGGCCGAGAGATTGCGTTGCGCGTACTATAGGCGCAGCTTAGTTTTGTGGCAACGTGAAATGGCGGAATGAAAAGCTTAAAGAGCTCCGCTGTTAAAAACTGGATATGTCGTTTCAATCAATAAAATTCCCGAATTCGAGGAACGCGCTAGAAGGCGCTTTCAGTTTTATACCGACACCCTACAATTCTTTCTGGAACCTAACATAAGTGCACTACCTTTTGAACGATATTATGTGGAGTAAATCTACATGGAATATACTGTAATCACCAGCCTCCACGGAAATCAGTCCCAGTGAAATAAGGCACGTCGTCATATTTAATTCTTTGTCACGCGCTGTGGACATCGACATCGTTATTTGTAATCCTTAGCGGTCGAGCATCCGTTCAGTCGCATATGAGGGACCAAAGCAGTAGAAGCGTGGTAGCACTCGCGTATCGTGTCATGGATGTTTCAGTTGACAACAGAAATATATTCATCTATCTGGCACGATTTCATGCGTTACATCAGTAAGTTATTACAGGAGTCCTTATGCGCGTGTGTAGCATAAAATCATTTTTCCAGAAAGAGCTACGGTGACGAAAGAATGACAAGGGAATCGGAGACAAAACATTTGTTACGAGGCCATTGGTCGTGCAGGCACCGGCGATTAGATTGGAATGCACTAGTTCACTATATGAAGTAGACGCCAGTGATTAAGCCGTGTGAATGCTTCGTGTGCGTAATTAGTGATCTAGGCTGTAGCTGAAGCGAGTAATGTGTACTGAGTTGAGTTGATTCGCGCCCGACAAAAAAATCATGTAAAATGAAGAGCATGCAACAGCGCCCTAACAGGAGAAATCATATGCGAATGTCCTGAATGATATTTCATGGGCCAAATTCATGATTGGCCGCGGACACTCATATAAAAAACATGCAATTTATGGTCCATTTGATGCGTTCTGTGAGTCATGTCTTCTGCGGATGAAACATCGCAGAGAGCATGTCCTGCGTGGAAATGAAGGGAATAATTTTTTGTCGACTGAAGAAAGAAAGGTGCAGTCTGTCGTTCAGCAGTGCACATGCAGCGTCTTCCTTAAATTGACATGGCAAATACGAATACCTTGGAGTGACTTTATAGTTAGCATAACTAGTTGACAAGTTTCTTATGATAAAGCACAACATTCTATAATTGGTAACGATGACAATCTACCTATTAGGGGCGGAACTCGCTATAGCGAAACCTTGTCGGTTGTCGATCGTCGATCCATCCGGCGTACCCCTTAGTGTTCCCTTATCGTACAATAGAGGGCGCTGTCCCATAGAGATGCACGCAAACTGCAGTTGGGTGACGATACACCAGATGACGCTGTACGCATTCTGTGTCGTCATCTCCATTTCTTGTCTTGTTTCCGAGGGCGCGCTGTCCCATAGACATGCGTACAATATGGCGGTTGTGTTAAGGTACGCTAGATGGCGTTGGCGGTGCAGCTGCTCTCCGATTGGCTGCTGCGCGGGTATCTCTCATTCCCCGGATCGTCGTAGCACGAGTGCGCTTGCCGGATCGTGCAGCTTGGCGGACCATGGACGACGAGGAGCGCCGTGTGCGGAAGGCCGCTGCGGCTCGTGCTCGTCGGCAGGATCCCCATGCGAGCTCGAGAGGCCGCCGCGTAGCGAGCGCGGCGCCAGGCGGACCTTGGGGCGGTGCGCGCCCGCGAAGCCGCCGCCAAGCGCGCGCGGCATCAGGCGGGTCCCACGCCGGTGCGCACCAAGGAGGCCGCTGCGAAGCGTGCGCAGCGAGAAGCGGACCGGGAGACGTCGAGGGCTCGTGCTACGGCTGCAAAACGTGCGCAGCGAGAAGCGAACCCGGGACTGCGAGATAGGGAAGCGGCTGCGAAACGTGCGCAGCGAGATTACTGCTGGCCGAAACCACTGAAGATTTCACGGTGTAGCCATGATTGCTTCAGGAGCTTCGCCCCAAACTCTTCATCATTCACCCCGTGGATATGCTGTGAGTTTTATTGCGATAGCAATTATATGGACAGTCACGGCTGATTTTTGCCATCGCCGGCCGCCGTCATTCACCGTATATGTATATGTATATGTATATGTATATGTATATGTGTATATATATATATATATATATATATATATATATATATATATATATATATATATTGTGAGACAACGTTTAAGACGCTCAAAGACACTTCTTTATTGTGTCGAGTATGAGCCCCACAACCCAAACCCAAGCTGTGATGATGAGTATGTACATGAGAAGATGAAGCGCATAAACAATGCTCATACTAAGTTTCCCCGCGCGCGCGAGCGGCCGGCCCGGCCGCGATTCAGACGGGAACGGTACGGCGAACGAAGGGCTTGAGGCGCGAAACGTGAACTACCTCAGATGCATGGTAGCGATGGTCCGAAGAAACCTCGATGGGAGTGACAAGGTAGTTAACTGGGGATGTTTGTTCATGGACAACGTATGGTCCAAGAAAGTGCGATTGAAACTTGGCACACAATCCGGGAGTACGAACAGGCGTCCAAAGTAGTACTTCATCTCCAGGACGGAAGGTGACGTCGCGATGAAAGCTGTCATAGCGCTGCTTGCGGTCTTGTTGACTGGCCTGTGTGTTGAGGCGAGCACGCTGTCTACATTCATGCAGCCTAACGACGAAATGTTCTGGTGTAGTTGAAGGGGTTTTCGTCGTTACATTGAAGAAAGAGGCGTCGATGGTGAATGTCGGCGCGCGACCGTAGACGAGGTAGAAATGTGAATCTCCGGTAGTCCGTTGGACAGAGGTGTTATGCGCAAACGTCACGAAGGGTAAGGTTGTGTCCCAGTTATCGTGGTTTGGTCCGATGTACATTGATATCATGTCTGTTAGAGTCCGATGGAATCGCTCTGCTAAACCATTTGTTTGAGGATGGTAGGCTGATTTCGTCTTATGAACTGTCTCACAAGTTTTAAGCACTTCCGCATGAATTGTGGACAAAAAGGTCTTCCCGCGATTACTAAGCAGCACGCGAGGAGCACCATGACGCAACACAATGGCTTCCAAAAAGAAGGCGGCCACGTCTGACGGAGAACTAGTGCGTAGAGGGGCGGTCTCTGCGTACCGTGTGAGGTGGTCGACCGCTGCCACAATCCACCGGTGACCTGCTGGCGTTACGGGAAGTGGCCCGACTAGGTCTATTCCGATGATGGCAAATGGTGTTTCGGGACGTGGGATAGATTGTAACAGGCCTGCAGGAGGTGAAGTTTGTAGTTTCCGGCGTTGACAAAGTGCGCAAGAAGCGACATACTTGGCCACAAAGGTAGAAAGGCCAGGCCAGAAGAAACGGGTCCTAACGCGGTCGTATGTCTTCCGAAACCCCAAGTGGCCAGCGGATGGGTCATCGGGCAGTGCTTCGAGAACTTGCGCACGCAGTGAACGGGGAAGTACTGGCACCCACCGATGTCCATCGGTATTGTAAATGTAGCGATGCAGCACGTTGTCTTCCAGCTTGAACCTGAACCAGAAGACGTGCCACTTAGGTATCCGATGACGCGGTTACAATAGGGGTCGTCACGTTGACACAAGGCAAACTGAGCGCGGCGGTTAGAAGATAACGACTCAGCAACTGCCAGCGGCGATAACGTGGGTGAAATGAAGCCTCATGAGCACCTGGAGGGTGCGTGGCCGGAGATGAAAGTGGCAGGGGGCAGCGAGAGAGGGCGTCGGCATCCTGATGCTGTTTGCCCGACTTGTACACACCGTCAAAAGTGTACTCTTGCAAGCGAAGTATCCAGCGACCGAGGCGCCCAGACAAATTTTTGAGTGAGGACAACCAGCATAAAGCGTGATGGTCGGTAATCACAGTGAAGTGGCGTCCATAAAGGTACGGTCGGAATTTTTGTATGGCCCAAACTACAGCGAGACATTCCTGCTCTGTTATCGAGTAGTTCTGCTCCGCAGGTGTTAGTGCACGACTGGCATAAGCGACAACTCGCTCTTGTGAAGTGTCGTCGCGCTGTAGAAGGACAGCACCGATTCCATGGCCGCTTGCGTCTGTGTGCAGAAAAGTAGGCGCACTCTCGTCGAAGTGACGAAGGACGGGGTCTGATGTTAATGCACGTTTGAGGGCTTGGAACGCACACTCGCAGTCATCGGTCCAAGCGAAGGCTGTTCCTGACGTCAGAAGTTTCTGTAATGGCCCCGCAATGGCAGCAAAGTGACTGACGAAACGGCGGAAGTAAGACGCCAGGCCAAGGAAACTTCGCAAATGTTTCTGATTTTCCGGACGAGGGAAACGAATCACGGCAGCAATCTTGTCCGGGTTCGGTCGAACGCCATCTTTACTGACAAGGTGGCCCAGTACTTTAATGCTTTTGCTGGCGAAGTGGCACTTCTTTGTATTGAGCTGAAGTCCAGCGTTCGAAATACATGTAAAAACTTTGTCCAAACGCTCAAGGTGCTTGATGTCATCCAGATAACATAAACAGGTCCTCCACTTTAGGCCTCGTAAAACGGTGTCTATCATGAACTCGAATGTTGCAGGAGCGTTGCATAATCCGAAGGGCATTACGTTGAACTCATAAAGCCCATCCGGCGTTGCAAAGGCTGTTTTGTCTTTGTCTGCTTCGTGCATAGGTATCTGCCAATACCCGGACCGGAGGTCGAGACTGGAGAAATACTCTGCGCCTTGAAGGGAATCGAGGGCATCGTCGATTCGTGGCAACGGATAGACGTCTTTTTTCGTGATCCTAATAAGGGCTCTGTAATCGACACAAAATCGTACAGAGCCTTCCTTTTTCCGGACCAATACCACAGGAGATGACCAAGTGCTGGACGAAGGGCGGATGACGTCGCGTTTGAGCATGTCCGCGACGTTGTCCTCGATGATTTGCCGTTCCGCCGAAGACACACGGTATGGGCGGCGGCGTACAATGGAGCTGCCGTCCGTTTCAATGCGGTGCTCTGCGACGGAAGTGCGGCCGAGGACCTTGGAATGTACGTCAAACGAAACGCTGTGCTTCTGAAGAATGGCTAAAAGGTCTCTCTTTTGCTCAGCAGTAAGGTGGGGATTGATGGTAGCATTTAGAGCAGCGCTCGCAGCCTTAGAATCAGTTGAGGCAGACAAAGGTGGTGGTTCTGTGCGAAGGGAAACCAGCGAAAAAGGCTCGGTGTCAGCGAAGCAACTCACAGCAGTGCCTTGGGGCAGCATTACTGGCGAGGAAGTTGGGTTAAGCGCGGCGACCAACGCTTTACCGTCGCTAAACCGCACAAGACCAGGTGCGATGGTAAGCCCCGTAGGTTTGCAGCGACCAGATGGTGCAATGAACACGTCACCATTAACAAAGGTATCAGAAGCCAGCGTAATATTATTCTCGTCTCCCGGCGAAATACAACAATCAGCGGCTGTGACGAAACGCAAGCTGTGAGGAACGTCATCGGCGGAAAACTCTGTGTCTGTCATATGAATGACTCGCTGACGACAAGATATGAAAGCTGATGCCGAAGAGAGGGAGTCCCAACCCAAGATGAGCGCGTGAGTGCACGAGGGTAGCACAAGAAACTGAATATGATGAGGGATGCCATCAATGGAAACCCGCACTGTACAAACACAGGAAGGCCGAATAAGAACTCCGTCAGCGCAGCGAAGGGGAGGGCCATTGTACGGCGTCTTCACTTTTCTCAAGCGGGAACACAAGTCTGCACTAATGACGGAATGCGATGCGCCTGTGTCCACCAGTGTCTCAGTCCGTACACCTTCAACGTACACCAACAATATATTTGACGGGCGGTGCGGAGGAGTTTCATATAGTGCGAACGTTGCAGCTTTCCCTCCCGAAGCTGCACTATTTAGTTTTCCAGTCGATGATCAGGAGCCGAAGTAGCAGGCCGAAGTGGGGAAGAGGAGCGCCGCATCGGTGAAGGCGAGCGACGACGCGGGAATCGGGAACTACCAACTGAGCCGAACTTCTGCGGAGACTGTGCTCGACGTGGGCTGTTCTGGTATGGGCTACGGTATTGCGGTCCAGTGGTGTAAAACTCATCCCGGTCAAAGTCCTCGTAGCCTCGTCTTTCGTCTTGCTGACGGCGTCGGTAAAACCTTGCAATATGGCCACGGATGCCGCAATAGAAGCAGATCGGCCGAGGAGTGCGCCAGGCCTTGTAAGCCTGGACCGGCGCTCGTGGTGTGAGGGAGTTGAGCGAACCATGCACTCCAGGCGCCTCTAGTGGTGTCTGCTGGGGCGGTGGTGTCATAGCAGCAATCTGAGCATATGTTGGCGTTGGCACAGGATGCGGGCTCGGGACTTGCGTGCCGGTCATGGAAGCCAGTTGCTCCCTCACGACTTCACGTAGATTGGCACCAGGTGGCGTCGTGCGAACCTCAAGATGGCACGGCGAAGCTTGTGCATGAAGTTCCTCTCGGATGATCGAGCGGATCAATGCACGCAGCTCTATGTCATTGCTTGGCCTCAGGTCAGACATGTCAGGTTGCAAGCGTGCGGTCTGAAGCTCATCGAGGCGCTGACAGGTAGCGACAATATCGGCTACGGTCGTGGGGTTCTGCACTACGAGCGCATTGAAAGCCACAGTCCCTATACCTTTGAGCAGGTGGCGCACACGGTCGTTCTCCGCCATTGAGCTGTCGACGCGACGGCAGAGGGCGAGTACGTCTTCTATGTAAGAGGTGTATGACTCTCCCGTGTGTTGAACACGCCCAGCGAACCTCTTCTTCGCGATATCTGAGCGCACAGACGGGTTGGCAAATACCTGGCGTAGCTGAAACGTAAAAGAGGTCCAATTCGGCAAATATGACGCATGGTTGAAGAACCATGTCTTTGCGACGCCGGTTAGGTAAAACGCAACGTGGGTGAGTTTGCCAGGCTCAACCCAGTGATTGATGGCACTCACGCGGTCATACTCCTCCAGCCAGTCTTCAACGTCTTCACCACGAAGCCCAGCGAACATTGGTGGATCTTTTTGAGGGCTCGTGACCATCCAAGAAGGGGTTGCCGCCGGGGCGTGCGTTGGGGTTGCTGCCGTGCCGGGCTGCTCGTGTTGCGACATCGTCGAACTCAGGTGGTGTAAGCGGCGTCCCGAACGGAGCTCCAGGGATGTGTTCTAGGTAAAGCTGGAGATGGTCGGTTAGCGTGAGAGGATCCAGGGACCGGACAGCACTCTCCACTACTTGTGAGACAACGTTTAGGACGCTCAAGACACTTCTTTATTGTGTCGAGTATGAGCCCCACAACCCAAACCCAAGCTGTGATGATGAGTATGTACATATGAGAAGGTGAAGCGCATAAACAATGCTCACAATATATATATATATATATATATATATATATATATATATATATATATATATATATATATATATATATATATATATATATATATATATATATATATATACACACACATATACATATACGGTGAATGACGGCGGCCGGCGACGGCAAAAATCAGCCGTGACTGTCCATATAATTGCTATCGCATTAAAACTCACAGCATCTCCACGGGGTGAATGAAGAAGAGTTTGGGGCGAAGCTCCTGAAGCAATCATGGCTACACCGTGAAATCTTCAGTGGTTTCGGCCAGCAGTAATCTCGCTGCGCACGTTTCGCAGCCGCTTCCCTATCTCGCAGTCCCGGGTCCGCTTCTCGCTGCGCACGTTCTGCAGCCGTAGCACGAGCCCTCGACGTCTCCCGGTCCGCTTCTCGCTGCGCACGCTTCGCAGTGGCCTCCTTGGTGTGCACCGGCGTGGGACCCGCCTGACGCCGCCCGCGCTTGGCGGCGGCTTCGCGGGCGCGCACCGCCCCAAGGTCCGCCTGGCGCCGCGCTCGCTACGCGGCGGCCTCTGGAGCTCGCATGGGGATCCTGCCGACGAGCACGAGCCGCAGCGGCCTTCCGCACCCGGCGCTCCTCGTCGTCCATGGTCCGCCAAGCAGCACGATCCGGCAAGCGCACTCGTGCTACGACGATCCGGGGAATGAGAGATACCCGCGCAGCAGCCAATCGGAGAGCAGCTGCACCGCCAACGCCATCTAGCGTACCTTAACACAACCGCCATATTGTACGCATGTCTATGTGACAGCGCCCCCTCGGAAACGAGACAAGAAATGGAGATGACACAGAATGCGTACAGCGCCATCTGGTATATCGTCACCCAACTGCAGTTTGCGTGCATCTCTATGGGACAGCGCCCTCTATTGTACGATAAGGGAACACCAAGGGGTACGCCGGATGGATCGACGATCGACAACCGACAAGGTCTCGCTATAACGAGTTCCGCCTCTAATAGGTAGATTGTCATCGTTACCAATTATAGAATGTTGTGCTTTATCATAAGAAACTTCTCAACTAGTTATTCTAACTATAAAGTCACTCCAAGGTATTCCTATTTGCCTTGTCATTTTAAGGAAAACGCTGCATGTGCATTGCTGAAGGACAGACTGCACCTTTCTTCAGTCGACAAAAAATGATTCCCTTCATTTCCACGCAGGACATGCTCTCTGCGATGTTTCATCCGCAGAAGACATGACTCACAGAACGCATCAAATGGACCATAAATTGCATGTTTTTTATATGAGTGTCCGCGGCCAATCATGAATTTGGCCCATGAAATGTCATTCTGGACATTCGCATATGATTTCTCCTGTTAGCACGCTGTTGCATGCTCTTCATTTTACATCATTTTTTTTGTTGGGCGCGAATCAACTCAACTCAGTACACATTACTCACTTCAGCTACAGCCTAGATCACTAATTACGCACACGAAGCATTCACACGGCTTAATCACTGGCGTCTACTTCATATAGTGAACTAGTGCATTCCAATCTAATCGCCAGTGCCTGCACGACCAATGGCCTCGTAACAAATGTTTTGTCTCCGATTCCCTTGTCATTCTTTCGTCACCGTAGCTCTTTCTGGAAAAATGATTTTACGCTACACACGCGCATAAGGACTCCTGTAATAACTTACTGATGTAACGCATGAAATCGTGCCAGATAGATGAATATATTTCTGTTGTCAACTGAAATATCCATGATAGGACACGCGAGTGCTACCACACTTCTACTACTTTGGTCCCTCATATGCGACTGAACGGATGCTCGACCGCTAAGGATTACAAATAACGATGTCGATGTCCACAGCGCGTGAAAAAGAATTAAATATGACGACGTGCCTTATTTCACTGGGATTGATTTCCGTGGAGGCTGGTGATTACAGTATACTCCATGTAGATTTACTCCACAGAATATCGTTCAAAAGTTAGTGCACTTACATTAGGTTCCAGAAAGAATTGTAGGGTGTCGATATAAAACTGAAAGCGCCTTCTAGCGCGTTCCTCGAATTCGGGAATTTTATTAATTGAAACGAAATATCCAGTTTTTAACAGCGGAGCTCTTTAAGCTTTTCATTCCGCCATTTCACGTTGCCACAAAACTAAGCTGCGCCTATAGTACGCGCAACGCAATCTCTCGGCCGGCGCTCGCTCCCTTCTCCCTGTTCTGTATCTTAGGATTGATAAATAAAGACAGTGCCCTCGGTGACGTGCATTCGAGAAAATAAGAAAGTTATTACAATTTTTTGCGATAGCAATTATATGGACACTCTCGGCGGATTTTTGTCATTGCCGTTGCCGTCATCTCCTGGATATGTATATGTATGTATATATAAATAAAAGCCACAAATAAAATTGATTTAGGAGCAAGAAATTCTGAAGAGCTCGACTGGCGTTTCAAACCAGCCACCCCTCGCTCCGCAGCTCGCCATGTCTCACTCGTTCAACAGGATACTAACGGAAGAATACCAGCTCACGCGGCGTTGGGCGAAACGCACGGGATGCCACATGTGGCGAAATTAAAATTATGTGACATTCAGGCCATGCTGCATCGTTGCCCGCAGTGCGTTTGCGTCGTATCGCTGGCCACCCACGCTACATCTCCGTTTTGGGGTTGTCACGCCACGGCACTCGTGGCCAGTCGGCCAAGGAAAAAGAGGAGCGTGCCGTGGCTCATGGTGGCACCAGCTAAAGGGAACTGTTTGGCACTTGTAGACTTACGCCACAGGAGGGAAGAAACGAGACGGCTGAACCAGAATCACAGTATATATGTTGCAACGCGACCAGAGTCCTGAGGCTAAAATTACAGGGCAAACGCACAACACACCCACGAAGTAAAGAAACGTACGATACAAGCGCTGACTAACAAGTGCTTTATTCCTTTATACGCCAATGCATATATAAGTTCAAGGCACACTTACCGCACATGAGCACACAACAATAACTCTAAACCAAAACATGTAAAGGGATTATAGTGTATTAGATAAGCGAAGACATGAAATTATATTCACATGGGTGAGGGACAAAGAAGTAAGGAAGTAAGGACAAGGAAATGCATTTGCGCTGTAATTTTAGGTGCAGGAATATGTACCGACTAGAACCAAATGAAGTTTTATCTTACTGACCTGAAACGACTCCCGCAGGGAACGCGAGCTGTTCCTTCACGTGCCACTGCCAAGCCAATTCTTTATTTTCTTCTCTTGAGGTCGCGCGCACTGTGGTTTTGTTTGCCGCCCAAAGGAAGGCGCTGCAGGGTCTTGGGACAATGCGAGCGAGAGTTGGACAGTAGCTTGCGCTCTCTGTATGCGTCCTGGCGGCTTGCAAGTTTCTTCGGTCCCCCGTTACAAAACTGTCTAGCGTTTCGCCGGTGTTGGTATGTGCGCCTTCTACTTGTACTTTGACGTACAGGGCGTGGTCGATCATGCTCACGCGATTTTCTCTTGAGAGGGAATTTTTGTATGTGTTCTGCTTTCACCGCAAAGTTTGCGTTAAAGCTATAGACCACAAGAAGGTCACTTTGCTCGCCGCAGAGGCCGCGTTTGCGAAAGGAGTGATCTGCTATCGAGCCCTTTCGGCCCTGGCGTCGTCAATTGACGACACCGCACAAAATTTCCCCTAGCACCTCGGAAATGAAACCACAACTGCTCATTCTCAGGGAAACGCTTCTTCACTGATCCCCACTGTGATTGACTCCAAAGTTGCGACATATTTGCGGAGATGGGAACCACAAAGAAGAAAAAGCTTGACAGAAGTCATGGGTGACGCCGAGCGGGTCAGGTGAGGCGGCTAAGCGCCGTTTTCGGGACGTCGTGTTTCAAGGAGTATCACGCTGAAAATGAGACGTGGTTCACATTTTGTGCATTCTTGTGAGTAGCAGAAATAAAGAATCCATTTTCCTAATTTCACAACTACTGAGCCCTCATGACCTAATTTGATTCCGTGCCAATTAATCCATAAATACTTGCACTGCTGGCTCAATTTTTCGTTTTTGGTCTTCTGAGGTCCTACCTATTAGGAAAACGGGCACGAAAAATGTCTCCGGCCGAAATAAAAACTCCACGGCTGAAAGGGCTAGAGGAGCCAAAGTAGGGGTTAGTTGAAGAAACAACTGTAGCAGTTCGCGCTCGTCCTTTGTATACCTGTGCGTTCTTTTCGTGCCCCCTTTGTGTTTGTGCAGGTCGCTGCAAGTTTCAAGCTGTGACTATTGTTAAACCGCACTCGCCTTTTGTGTTTTCTTGTCCAGCGTCCATTGTGCTTGAGCAGCGTGCAGCAAGTTTCTAGCGGCGTGCCGTTCTTCCAGTGACATTCCAATGGCTTGCTATCGCCTTTATTCCTTCGCGCTTGAGGTAAAACTGTGACTTTCTCTCTATCGCCTTGTAATTTGGCTGATAATAAGGCCTGTGGCCATCACACCCATTGAAGTTGACAGGCTATAGTCAACACCCATTGTTGACTAGAGCGCACAAGCTCCTCTAGCACGCGACTGGTTCGACATTATTTGCTGGCATAGCGACGAAAGCTGCGTTTAAAGGTGTGGAAAGCTCTAAGATGTGATGCGGTCTAAGGAGACCACAGCATGCGACTAAACTGACACTTCCACAAATATTGCGCCATTTTGTATGACACCCTCGGCAAAATGGCCGGTGAGTAAGCTAGCTTCTGTCTTAAGGAAAAACGTACTGCGTTCCTTAGAGTTCAAGGCATCTCATGCACATTCCGTTATGCGGTCGAGGAAGTGCTACAAAAACTTCAGGAAATGAAAGTCATGCCCTACTTACAACCAAAGAGTTTGGCTCACTAAATAAATATGCCGGTTGTTAAAAGGAACGGGAGTATACGTTGTGCGGAGGCTATAAGACAAAGACTGTGCTAAACAAAGAACAGAACGCTCTACCTGAACTACATGAGTTATTAGCTACGTTTGTTAATAACGACATTTTTTGGAGCTGAATATAAAGACGGAATGCCCATGAAGAATCGTCTGCCGCTCGGAATCGCCTCAGGAGCGGTGTTGTTCCAGAGCATTATAGATAACATCTGAAAAGTCTGCCAAGAGTGATATATTATATAGGCGATAGTCTCGTGGCAGGAGCTTCTGCCTATGAGCACAGGTATCTTGAAGTAGGATTTCAAACTCTGGCGTGAAAAGGCGTCTGAGTGAAGCGCGAAAATAATTAGAGTAGCTTGCCCTGGAGGCGCATTGGTAGAGAGGCAGCGGATATGATGGACACCTAAGTAGTCCTGGCTTTAGCTATTTGCAACTTTTTGAAAGTTTTTGCAATTCTGAACAGGAAAGTGTTTTATGCCGGGGTCCACCACGGCACCACTGACGTATTTTAGTCACGGATATGACGTTGTAAAATATAAAGACTAACAGTTGGCAAAAGAAAAAAAAACGGGAAGAAGAAAGTCCGTCACCGGGAGTCGAACTCACGACCCCTCGCTCGGGAGCGCGGGGCGCGAAACGATTCTGCCACAGATGGTACGTTCTTTGCTGTGCTAACGGCGAGCCTTGTCTCGAAGCGGCTTCCTGGGCACGCTGGACGGCCCAGAGTTGTGCTGTCAGGTTCGAGCTGAGCAGTGCGGTCTTCCAGCGCGAGCGGAGGCTGGCGTTGGAAGAGACGGATGAATCGGCACTGCTCGATTTGTCTATTAAGCCCTGACACTCCCACAACATGAAGCTAAGCGTGGCAACCTCGCCACACGAGCTGCATCTGTTTGTAGTGTAAATATCTGGATACATGGCGTGCATGATTCTAGAGTTTCTGTACGAATCTGTTTGTAATTGTCTCTAGTGTACCGCTTGCGTCCTGTTTAGCCTATCGTGAGGGGAGGGGTACACGCATCTCTGTAATTGGTAGTGTGTCGTGATATCGTGAAACCTGGTCATACGATCCTCCCACGCCCAGACATTTGCCGTACCCCGCGGGGGCTCTTGTTCCTCCGGTGATGCTCGGTGAGTGAGGCCTCGAGGAACACGGTGAGCCGCTTCGTTTGGGGTGCTCAGTCCGGTGTGTGCCGGTATCCACAGCAAGTGCCTTCGGTTATCGAAGTCGGCCTCTCCTGGATGTACGGGATGTCGCTGTAGAATGTGGCACGCCTCTTGCGAGATGCGCCCGTTCGCAAAATTGCGAATCGCTCTTTGCGAGTCGCTGATCACGTACGTGGCCTTGGTCTGTATGAGGGCCAGTGCTATAGCCGCTTCCTCTGCCGCTTCGGCGTGTGCAGTGTTCACGGTCACGCTCGTGAGGTATTTGCCTCGATAGCTGGTCTTCCTGTCTGGATAACGGGCTGCATCTGTGAAAACCACTTCCCTGTCGTTGGAGTAGCTTTGGTTCATGCTTTGCGCCCTGGCGTTACGCCGTCCCGTGTGGTGCTGGGGGTGCATGTTGCGAGGCAATGGCGGAACGCATATTCGCTCGCGTACTGCTCTTGGAATTTCGACCTTGATGCCACGCTGCGTGTGGTATGTTATGCCGAGGTTTTCGAGCACGTGTCGGCCCGGGCGGGTCTTGGATAGGTGCTCGAGCTGGGACATTTGTTGCGCCTCCACGAATTCCTCGAGCGTGTTATGCAAGCCTAGTTCTAGGAGTTTGCTGGTGCTAACTCCAGGCGCAAGTCCCAAGGCAAATTTGTACGTCTTGCGTATGAGGGCGTTAAGCTTGTACTTTTCCGCACCCTTCCATTTGTGAAACGGTGCCGTGTACGTTATTTGAGAAATGACGAAGGCTTGTATGAGTCGTAAGACGCTGCCTTCGCGCATGCCAACGTGTTTATTCGCGATGCGTCGGATGAGTTGCATCGTGATGGTGACTTTTGCCATTATCCTGCGCAGTGCTTCGCCATAGCCGCCGTTCTGCTCTATCATCATCCCCAGTACCCGGATCTTATTTACCGTCGGGATGGGTGAGCCGTTTGATGCTGTTAATTTGATCTCTTCTTTTTCCGAGGGGACGTAGCCCTTGGGTGGGCGCCCATTTCTGACCGGTCTATATAGCAGCAATTCGGATTTTTCAGCCGGGCAGGTGAGTCCCGTGCCTATGAGGTAGTCTTCCACGCATTCTATATCCTCCTGTAAGCGTTGCTCGATCGCTCTGTCACTGCCCGTTGTCGTCCAGATCGTAATATCATCCGCGTATAACGTGTGGTGCAGTCCTTCGATTTGATGTAATCGTTCGGGTAACCCTAGCAGGACTACGTTGAAGGGCATCGGCGAGATCACCGACCCCTGCGGGGTGCCCGAGCTCCCGATTTGATTTGACCTGACTCTAGTTGCCCCACTCGCATGCATGCGTTTCTTCCCGTGAGGAAGTCTCGGACGTAGTTGTACGTTCGCAGTCCGAGATTGAGCTTGTCTACTTGTCGCAATATGGCGTCGTGTCGAACGTTATCGAAGGCCTTCTTCAGGTCCAGCCCGAGGATAGCTCTCGTCGAGCGCCCAGGATTTTCCATGATTTGATGTTTCAGTTGTAGAAGGGCGTCCTGCGTGGAGAGATGTCTTCGGAACCCAATCATGGTGTGTGGTAATAGTTCGTTATCTTCGAGGTAATCCGTGAGTCTAATGAGAAACGCATGCTCCATCAATTTGCCTACACAGGACGTGAGTGAGATAGGGAGCAGGTTCTCCACCTGTAATTTCTTGCCGGGCTTCGGTATAAGTATGACCTGTGCTTCTTTCCATTGCGGGGGTACCTTGCCATGCGCCCAACACTCGTTGATGTATTTTGTCAGTTTTTCTATCGATCCGTAATCGAGATTGCGCAGTGCCCTTTTCGGTATTCGATCTGGACCGGGGGCCGACTTGGTGTTGAGTTTGATGAGGGCTGCCTCGATTTCGGCAACGGAGAATTCCGCGTCCAGGGTGGTGTTGATTTCTCCCGTGTAGTCCGGATGTACTTGCGGTGGCGTTCGGGATATGTAACGGAGTTCCGCCTCTCGTAGGAAATCTTGCTCCGTTCCCCCGTAAGCGTGTATACTTTTGTATATGCCTTGCCTATGTGCGGTCTTGGTATTGCCAGGATCTATCAGGTACCGCAGCAATTGCCACGTGCGACTCGTAGTGAGCTGACCGTCCATCTCCGCTAATTTCTCTTCCCATTGTTGTTTTTGTAGGTTAAGCGCGTGCTTTTCTATTTCTTTATTGAGCTGCGCTATCCGTTTTCGCAGTCTCCGATTGTCTCTGTTCTTTCCAACGGTGCTGCAGCTGGGTTTTGGCTTCCCAAATGTGCAATAACCGGGTGTCTATACTCTCGAGCCCAGCTGTCGACGGTATCGTTTGCGTCACGCGCTTGATGTCCCGCCGAAGTTGGTCGGTCCAGTGTTGTATGTCTTTGATGTCTTCGGATTGTTGCTTGTCACGATTTTTCCGTAGCTGGTTCCAATTAGTGATCTTTATTTGGCGACCGGCATTGTGTTCCTGTGGGCCGCCTTCTGCTTCTATGGAAATAATGTAGTGATCACTACCCAAGTCTTGCATGGTGTTCGTCCAAATGACTTTGCGTGTGTTGCACGCAAAGGTAAGGTCCGGCGTCGTGTCGGTGCTGACGCTATTGCCCTGCCTTGTTGGTACTGCGGGGTCAGTCACCAGCTCGAGGCCGGCGTGTTGCGCCGTTGCCCACAAATGCCTGCCTTTCGGGTGATCGTGCTTGTAACCCCACGCCGTGTGCACCGCGTTGAAGTCGCCCCCAACGAAGAGCTGTTGCCCCTTGGCGATGTCGAGTGCTCGTTTGAAGAGGACGTGGAAGCGGTGTTTGCGGCACCTGGGACTGCTGTAGACGTTCAGTACGAAGATGCTGTCGGGCGTCTTGCGTGGTGGAATTAATTCTACGAGGACGTTTTCAATGTCCCTGACATGGGTGTCGTGTTCGATAGCCGTGTGCGCTCGCTTGACCAACGTGGTGACGTTTGGTTTCTCCGCCTTGCCTGTTATTGACTGGTACCCAGAAAGTTTGGCGAGGCCGTTCGTTTCCTGCAATATAATGACGTCTGGGCTTTCGCGGTATCGTTTTCAAATATTGTTGTAAGTGTGCTCGCTTGTTTTGGTAACTTCTGCAGTTCCACTGCCATATCGTGTGTTTTTGTTTCGATGGGTGTCGGGACATGTTCACGTGGTGCTAAATGTGTGGCGCCGCTTCGCTATGCGACGTCCCCAGCGTGCTGTTAGCAGCTTCTAATCTGGACAGTCTGAGGTGAACGCTCTCCAAGCTCTGCTAGATGGTACGCGTGATGGTTGCGGTGATAGTTTCCTCTAGACTGCTTAACCGACCCTCGAGTGCTTCGAGTCGCGCGTCGGTATTGCTGCGCGCGTGCGCTTGAGACGTGCTGCCTTTAGAGGGGTGGGAGCGGGTCTGCGTTTGGTATCAGGGCCTTCTACCTCATCGTCATCTGTGGGTTCTTCTTGTGTTTCCTGCATTGCCTGTGGATCAGACTCGCTGTTCGCGGCGGACTGCAGTTGTTGTATGAGTTCGTCTTTTGCGCGAATCTGTGCCTGCATGTGTTCAATTTGCCTTTGCATCGTGTGCATAGCCTGTGTTATTTGAGCTATCTCCGCCTCTATCTTAGTGGGTGTTTTTCCGCCAGCCTCCGCGGTTGGTGCTCGTTTTCCCTTGATCGCATCTGCAAAGCTCACCGATTCAGCGGTCTTGGTGTCCCCCGTTGGGGTACCTCTGGGAGTGCGACTGCGGGCCCGGCGTTTCTGATGCTGCTGGGGGCCCGGGGTGCGGCTCCGGGCCCGGGAGCGGCTTTTACTGCGGGTCCTGGATCTTGAGCGGGGCTTGCCGGCAGGACCGGTGGTGGCAGCGGCCTGCGCCTCCTCGGCGGCCCTGCGTCGTTCACATTGCCTCTTCGTCACGACGTAGGGTGTCTTGTACCTTGCGCGGCAGTTGCGATCCGCCGTCATGTTTGTGCCCCCGCACAGCTTGCATCGGGGGAGCACTGGTGGTCGAGGCCTGCGTTAGGGGCGTCACAACCGCGGCACGCTTTGTCCGGAGGGTTTGGGCACACGTCCATGCGGTGACCAAGTCTTCCGCGGCAGTGACACATATCAATTTGCTTGCGATACAGGACGCAGCGAAGAAGGGCGCCGCCGTACCTGACGTAGGTGGGCACTCGCGGTCCTTCAAATGCCACTATGACAGTCGCGGTGGTACTGAGCCGTTTGGCTGCCAGCGCTTGAGGGTTGCGTGCGTGTACGATGTTGGTGTGAATTGACTTGGCATCCTCCTCCAACGGGATGCCCTTGATAATTCCCTTCACTGTGTAGTCGGGGGCCGTCTCGTAAGCACTGACCTCGTGGCGGCGGTCGCCGACGGTGATGGCTTGTAACTGTCTGTACTTAGCAGCGTGAGTAGCGTGGGGTGTACTCATGACTATGATGTTTTGGTGGTTGTTGGAGCCCACCGTGTCCTCTCCAGCTTCATGCGCAGATACATTGGCTGCCCGGTAAATGGCCGATGCGAGGCGCACGGTTCCGTTGGTGGCCACGTCGAGGCCTCCTCGGGGTCGTACCACGATCTTGAAATCGCTTCGTGGGAGTAGTGGCATTTTGCTGTTCCTGATAACTTGCTGCCTGACGTTACGCTGTTGTTGACGTGAACGCTGTCGGTTGCCGTCCGCTCCCTCGCCGGTGCGGGAGTGGGCTCCGGTCTGGTTGTTGCTCTGCGCGTTCGCACGGTTAACTTGGGTCTTGGATCCGATGGTGCACCAACCGGCGCCCTCCAGAAACTCTTCGGGGGAGATATCCTCCCCGTTCACTTGGACTTCCATCGTTGATGGGCGAAGCGGGCTCCCGCGTCAGAGAAAGCGCTCGGCGCGTCTCCTCGGGTGGCTGGCTAGCGTTGCGCCGAGCAGGTCGAGCGCGGGTCAACAACCTCTCGAATTCGGCAAAAAAGTCGTTTCCCACCTTGAATTGTGGTGTCAGTAGAATCCTGGTGACTTTCCGCATGCGTTGGTGTAAAATTCATAGGGTGAATAACCGAAAATCACTGGGAAATCGTTCTTGGAAGACGGAGCCGACATGAGATGCGTCCGCTCCCTTTGGCGACCAGCACGTTCCCCTCATTTGCTAAAGTACTTTCACGCATTATTATGCAGTTGTGTGACGGCTGTTGAAACGTTCAGCAAGTTAGATTTCGGTTTTCTTGGCCTAGTTGAGAGCTACGAGTGTTGGGCGAAGATGAAAACGCGTGTCTTCTGTGTGTTTCTTAAGCAGGCATACAGCCGTAATAGTCATTGTTGTTGTACTGTTTGGGGTGTTCAATAAAACAAGACAGCGGTTTTGTACTGCAACAGTCTTTATTTCATCTGTGGTAACAGATCACGCAAACAACTTGGACACATGCACGTAAGAAACGTACGCAGTGCATCGCGAGCATGCATAAAAAACGGGCCTGTCATTTTAAAACAAATAATAGAGAGTTTGAGAATTGGGGCCCAGGGAGCTTGGGTACCCAAGAAGCTTGCGAGCCGCCATGGCGCATGCGCAGAACCCATGCCATTCTTGGGCTCTTGCGCTCGCGTTGACCCGAGACGCAAAAATTAAAAACTAGCGTGGGGCCCCAAGGCGTCTTGGGACACCAGCGAGAAGACGCAGCGCGGGCGACGGCGCAGTGTGGCCCGCGTCTCGCATGATATTAAATTTCGTCGCGCGTGGCGCTCCTTGCGCTTGACCCAACGCAGCCTGCGTTGGCCCAATTCTCAAACTCTGCTGATCATCCGAACGCAAGAGCAGGCTGCCCAACGCAGCTTGGGGGCCCAGCGTCTTGTGTCCCCAGTTCTCAAACTCTCTAATATACAACAATCGATGTAACAAACGCCATATGGTTGTCTACTGGAGCAGCGTCGGCAGTACAAATATCAAACCAGAATGAAAAATCACAGCATATCCACGGAGTGAATGATGATGAGTGGGCGAAGCTGCGGAGGTTCATCGGTAAACCGTGAATCTTCCGTGAATTCTTCCCAGTACATCATCACCGACGTGAGATCGGGCACGTTTATACTAAAGGTTCGATGAGTTATGACGACTTGCAGCTCACTTTAATTTTACATGTACGCTGTGAATTTTCATTGTTTAGAAAACCATTGCTTTAGAAAACATCTGGCGTATTTCGTTAAGCAGCTGGCGTCTTTTCGTTTTGATTTAGAAACATCTGGCGTTCTTTCGTTTTGCTTTTACAAAACATCTGGCGCCTTTCGTTGGTCTATTTCATCAATCAACGGCGTTTTGAACAAAATTTTTGTTGTTTAATCACGCACAGGAGAAATCTCACGAGGCACTACCTTGGAGGTAAAGAATGGCTGCTAATGGGAATGAGAGACAGAAGAAGTCGGCTTTTAGCTAACGCTGCGAATTTTTTATTGTTCAACAACGCACAGGAAAAATCTCCCACCGGCACCACCTTGGAGGTCAAAGCGTAAGACTGGTTACGCACTACGACTACGACTACTACGACTACGACTACGAATACGAGGGACGAACGGGTGCCGCCTTAAGGAGCTTCGCCCCTAAAATGAATTGAAGAACGGCGAGTAACGGGCGCTTTGCCCACGGCTTCTATGAGCCGCGCGTATCCACCTTTCGCCGCCATTCGCCGTTGGTGGCGCCACTAGTACAACTGAAAGCAGCAGCGCACGAGGCGGATAAACGGGACGAGTGACAGCAACCTATTAAAAAATCACAAGCGTGCCGAATAATATGAAATACAAGAAAATCACAGCATATCCACGGAGTGAATGATGATGAGTGGGCGAAGATGCGGAGGTTCATCGGCAAACCGTGAAGCTTCCGTGAATTCTGCCCAGTACATCATCACCGACGTGAGATCGGGCGCGTTTATACTAAAGCTTCGATGAGAGTTATGACGACTTGCAGCTCACTTTAATTTTACATGTACGCTGTGAATTTTCATTGTTCAATCACGCACAGGAGAAATCGCACACACGCACTACCTTGGAGGTCAAAATCCAGTGCCTATACATACGGGGTGGTCAGTGAACGGTTGTGCAGCGCGAGCGGTCGGTTTTTTCAATCAAGACGCTGCCGCGACGCTGCCTCGCGACGCTGCCTCGCGACGCTGCGTCGCGACGCTGCCTCGCGACGCTGCGTCGCGACGCTGCCTGCGCGGCGCCCCTGCGCCGCGAGGCAAGATAGGGGGCGGGGACCGTAGGAGAGGAGAAAGAGGGGGAAGCGTAGGAGAGGAGAGGGCGATACATATCACGTACTGTCGCAGCGCATTGTCTTTAGGGAGCCTTCATGTGTGCACGCCCCCTCTGTTTTTAAGACTGGTTACACACTACTACGGGACGAACGGGTGCCGCTATAAGGAGCTTCGCCCCTAAAATTCCACCACCTCCCGCTAAAGGGGACCATGAGCGATGCGAAGCCGGAACACTTGCACGATCGCGTTCCGTTGGCGGTCGTTGCACATGCTACCGTCCTCGGCCAGATTTTTATCGCGCCAAAGTCGGTCGCAAACGTTGCAGCTGTGCCCGAAGCTCCGGTTGAGGAATTGGCGCTGGAACCGGCCGTCGGCACCGTCGAAGCCCCGGAGTTGAAGTTGTCTTGCGAGGCGTTCTGCACGGGCATTGGACTCGCGTCATCTGTCCACAGCCGACGCCTTGGCTCCACGCTGACGCTTGGCTTCCACGTCGGCGTTGCGTACGGCGGGGTTTGCTTGCCGGCGCTGGCGTTGCGTTTCAGCATGTCCAGCCCGCGTTTCATCCGTAGCAGGTTTCCGCCGACGTTGCGGTTTGCGCTGGGCTTCCTTAGCCCGGAGCTCGGGGTCCGCTTGCCGACGTTTATGTTGCGCTTCGGCGCGTCGAGCCTTCCGCTGCTCCACCTGCTCCTCGGCGATCTCGGCAGGCGTTAAGGTAATAGAGAGCTTGAGAATTGGTACCCCAAGGAGCTTGGGGACCCAAGAAGCTTGCGAGTCGCCAGGGCACATGCGCAGAACCCAAGCCACTATTTGGCTCTTGCGCTCGCCTTGACCCGAGACGCAAAAATTGCAAACTAGCGTGGAGCCCCAAGGCGCCCTTATGAAAATGAGTCTTGAGTGTCTAGTGTCGACTAGGTGCGCTCCTAATGAGTCACTAGACAGACATTAGACATGCAAAGCCTAATGTCGTTTAACATTAAGTGTACATTGGAGAGTCAAATGACCATGTGCACTTTAATTTCTGGTGACTGAAGTGTTCAGACTTTCAGTTGCCGTTCCTAATGTCAAAACGCGCATCACAGCAAAGAAGTTAAAAAGCCTTAATCACCACCGTAAAATCAGTTTATCACAATAGACAAGTTCGTCTTTCAGAGACTACAAGCAATAAACAATTTGTGTTGCAATGTACACAAGTATCGTGTTTCGGTGGAATGCGTAAATATTTTACAAATATCGCCCATGCACCGGCGATCGAAGAATTGCTGACGACCGCAGCAAGGTTCATTATATTACCTGCCGTATATATAGAAGTAAGCATTTCCTTATTTTTAAAAGGCATGAGTCGATCACATATGCAAATATGAACAGATATGATCAAGTGACACTGCGAACACTCGCTCAGGGGCTCGTGTTGCCCATTTGTCCAGTAGAAATTAACGGAGGAGAGTGGGGATTACCCGCACGGCGTCGCGAAGGATTTTGGGGGGCGGAGAAGAATTGGAACTGTGGACAATGGGTGACGTGCAGAAAAAAAAAGTTCGTTTTTGTTGTGATAAAAATTAGGGACTGTTCTTATGCATGGTGCACTTACATATATGTCCAAAACAGAATGTTCTTGGTTGCAAAGATACGCGGACAAGCGTTTTTCCCAACCTCAAACTACTGTCTCGATCTCTCCTCGCTGTTGCAACGCTGGTCAGAAGCAGCCGACAAGCAAAGTTCGATTTGGCCCAACGTCGCGTACATCCTTCTCCCGCCCCGCCCCCCTCGTAATGTAGTCTCCACGCGACTCTCCCGCTCTCCACGGCGTCAACTCCTCTCTCCCTTCACTCCTCCCTTGTCCCATTCACCTCCTCTGTGTGCAACGTTGGGTGTCGCCTATCACACCCTACCCATTTCCTCCTCCCATCATAATCCCTACCTATTTCTATCCACGGGAGAGGGCAGTAACTTGAAACAAAAAAGCGTTTCTTTTGAGTAAGGACTCAGAGATGACCATCGTCTGGGATGCGAGTTTGAAAACTGCCCATTTCTAACTTTCATTTCCCCAAAACAAAATGTATAGTTGTATAACAAAATCGAACAGCCATAACACATTCCCAACATACACACACGGGTGTAAAAAAAGCCATAAATACACTTTTTTGTATGTACAGTGACAAATAAAAACAACATTGCTTTATTTTCTACGGAGCGCTATTTGAAGAGAGGGTCAGCACGCACCAAGGAGATATTTATATTTGTTCTGATTTAAGCAGCGTCATTTCGCGTTTTTGCACTTGTGAAAACATCGCACCTTTTACGTACACCTCACAGTCAAAATAGCGCCTTCGTCTTCAAGTGAGCGCTCGTCACCCTCCAGCTTTCCCGACGACTCGCCGAGGGAGCTTCTGACGAATTTCACTAGCAAATGGCTGTATAAGCCTGAGACGGCCGCTCGAACAATGAAATGGCCGTCACATGAGGTACGGAAGGTTCACAAACCAAAACTAAATTCGAAACGCGCGCCGAACCGGACTATTTCGCGGAGCAGTACATGTGCAGTAGCTCCGCCCCCGTAGCCTTCCCTTCATTGCCAAGAAAAGTTGTCCTTGGGGGCGCTTTAGTTGTTTGACGGGTGCGCGCGGTTTGTGTGTGTGCCATGCTGTGTTCTACAATGCTTCGTTACCACGTTTATCAATTATGCACGTTGGTCACGTGATTCAATATCAAGTGTACCTTCCAAGACGATCTAGGTCCTAGTCTCGTGACTGACGGCGAGTGCGGACCTACAGCAGCCTTTTGACAAGACTGTCGCCGAGTGTACGGTACATTGTGGACTGTAAAGCTGAAGAGTGCGCAGTGGATGCCTGATCTTGGTAAGCTCTAGAATATTTCTGAATTACACAGCTAGGTTACTTCATTACATGACGTCTTTTACGCAGGAACCGAGTGTGATCGTCTGGGCGGTGTGTTCACTCTGCGGGGATGATGGCCAGAGGAAGGGTGATCGACAGGTATGTTTTACGCTATGCTCAATGCTTTCTGTGCACTTTATACGGTTGTATGAAGCATTCACCATGTGTTTTCACTACCTGCAACTGCAACGGGTGGATGAAGGCGCGTTGCTTTGCGCGATACTCCGCTCGCTTCTGTAACGCAAGCGTTTCTTGTCATGGCACTCTTCTTCCTTGGCTGTTTTTCGATTCCAAGAATGCCTGTCGCTCGGCCTGCCCGCTGCTGCTTCTCTACCCGGGAGCTGGGTGACCTGGGGACGCCTGCGCGATGTGTGTGTCGCAGGGAGGGCAACACTCGCGTTGTCCTTTTGGGCGCAGGGGACCAGAGGGGGGAGGTGAGGTAGGAGGGGAGGACTGAGAGCATGGCTCTTTCCCGGAGAGGGGACGTGACCGCGACCGAGGAGAGAGAGAAAGTGGCCCGCTCTTGGCATTCCGCCGCTCAGAAGCGATCGTAAACCGAAGGAAGAATAATTTGCAAGATTTTTTGTAGCCGAGTTGTGATTCTGTAAATAAACTTCTTAGCGTCGTCGAAAGTTATTGAAATCGACTACAGCTGTATACTGCACGAGATCATCGCCTGAAGCTACTTGTATGATGGCTTATCACTTCGGAAATAAAACTGCTTTAAACATAACGTTCATCGCCTAGCCTTCTCATGATGCAGGTACAAATGAAGTAACTCTTCAGGAAACTCAGTAATAATTGGCATGTAGTACGCGGGGAGGAAGATATCAAAACACGCTGCGGCTGCACATGCGCGCGCGGTGCTCTGCAGTGGCGTGTTTTTGTGGCTTTCTCCGCGACTACTGCACCGCGCTTGTTTTTGTTAGAAGTTAGTTGCACTATGGTTAGGATTTTAATCTGACTGTGCAAGGTCGTTGCTACGAGAAACGAACTTGCGTTGGGTGAACCCACTTGAAGATAATACAAGTCAGTGAATTACGTTATATTCTGGTACTAACACCATGTGTACATTAATTTGAAGTAGCACAAGATGTTTATAATTATCAATTCTAGACAAATATGCCAGTTAGTTGCGTTTGGCAAGGTGCCTTTTGTTGCAATATTTGTGTTTGAGAAAACTGATGTGAAATATTTTTCCCGTCGTTATATTGTTTCCTGAAGCATACTGGTTTATATTAACAGAAGTTGTTGTAATTGTTAAGCAGCAGCGTTCCAAGAGCTTTTTATCCACTGTGCTGGGATGGCAAAAGCACACCTCAATTTTGTGCTTATCTAAAGTTCATGTTTCTTTTGTGACCTTTTCTTAAGGCAGCACGAAACTGAAAAAGCGCTCTTATTTGCAGGTTGTGCGACTAAGACGTAGCATTCATTGTGAGAGTGCTACTTTAATTTTATGAAGTAATTATTAGGGGAAACAAATCTAAATTCTCAACTATGTGTGCAGAAGTTTAGAGAAGGCTGACAAAAGTGGTTAACGTTTTTTTTATGGCTTGCAGCACTACAAATTCAAAGCGATATTCCAGGCATTGATTGGCTTTAAGACGACTAGAATTACTTTCCCAAACGGCTCAAATTCATCATATATTACAATATGTAAAGCTCGGCATTATGGAGTGTGCACATGGGCCACACATACTCTCATTTTATCAATTTATGCATTTTATATTGTGTAGCAGAGCTGATGTAATTTTCGTCATTTAAATGACCTATATGGTAATCTGCGTTCTCCAAGCACATAGTGTTTACTAAGTACATAAGTTTCTGAAAGTTCGGCTTGCAATGGCACCATTACAGTTGTCTGCCATGAGCCGTTGTTCAGGTTATACCTGTTCTGATAGCGCAATCTGAGTCCATCATTCAAGGTCCTTGCTGGTATATAAACATAGACTTGCCTGAATACGTTGTATGTATTGTGTGTGAGCTGTAAGGTTTGTGTGGTGCGCCAACTCATAATTGTTTTCTGGTATCCTCTACATATGTACCCGGTGATCTCACCTGTTCGTGGAACTGAAGCAGACAACAGCTTGCAGTAGAAGATGGTAGCGTTCTACCTGTGAGCCTGGTCGAGTTTATATTTTATGGTAGGCATTTGTTTCATTCTTTACAAAAAGCTTGGACATGTCGCGCCTGCTCATGAACCTGTTGCACCTTTTTTTGAGGGAATTCTAAGATCAAAGAAACAAGACCCTAGACGTAACTCCATTATTGTATACTTGATGCTGGACTTGACCATATGTGTTGTTTTCCTGTTTTCTAACAGGATTCGCTGAAAGTTTCGATTGGAAATGCGATATAAGATGCAATTTTGACTAACTCTAACTTCACGAAAGTGTTTTTTGTCAACTACCTGCACGGGGCCTTGGCAGTACATCTAAGTGTTCTAAGGTGCACGATGTATTGGATATTTTCTTTGCAACTCTTATATATTTGCTGCGATCTTTCGTGCAGGATACACATGCATGGATACACATACATGGATTCCCTACGAGGACCCTGCGCATCAAAAGCAATCTGTCATCAATGTTAAGTAGACAGATTAAACGAAACGAAGATATGACAGGTGTACACCATATTTTTCTTTCATTTAACCTCTGCATGTTTCCCAGTCAATAAATGTTTTTATCCATTTTCTTTTGTTGAGAAATGTCTTTGTACAGCGCAAGTGTTGTAGAAGGTGCATACATGCACTTTTGTATGATGCTTGGCTGCATGTGTATCAACCAGCAAACACATTGTCAGGCACAACTAATATGTGATTCCGTACTATCATCCGGACGTATCATAAATCTTATCATGCACTGTAATAGTTCTGTTTCAGGAATGTTATGAATGTCATTGGCCACGAAGCACAAGCTTGGCCGAGAGTCATTGCAAACAGGATGTTTCATACTCACAAGAAAATCACTCATAAGGACACATTAGAATGACGGTGGCCAATATGTTTTTGAATGGCATTATGAGTACATTAAAACAATTCTGAAGAAATACAAGAATCAAATGAGTGTTGATGTCAAAGGTCGTTTCATGCTCACTAGACTATCACATGTTAATACGCATCAGACTATCACATGTTAATCCTCATCAGACTATCACAGGTTAATACGCATCAGAATGACTGGCCAATATGTTTTTGAATGGCATTTCAAATACATTACAAAATTCTAAAGGGACACATTAGAGCGTCAAATGACTGAAATTTCAGAAGTCATTAGACTTTCTTTTTGAACTCGTCTCACATTTTCATGAGGGCGTCTTGGGTAACCAACGAGAAGACACAGACGCAGCATGGGCCACGGCGCAATAGGGCCCGCGTCTCGCATGACTTTAAATTTCATCACGCGTGGCGCTCCGTGCGCTTGACCCAACGCAGCCTGCGTCGGCCCAGTTCTCAAACTCTACTGATCATCTGAACGCAAGAGTAGGCTGCCCAACGCAGCTTGGGGGCTTAGCGTCTTGGGTCCCCAATTCTCAAACTCTCTACTGCTGCAACTGGCGCCGACGGTAAAGGGTAGCTGAAGCACTTAAAAAAAATCACAGCATATCCACGGAGTGAATGATGATGAGTGGGCGAAGCTGCGGAGGTTCATCGGTAAACCGTGAATCTTCCGTGAATTCTGCCCAGTACATCATCACCGACGTGAGATCGGGCGCGTTTATACTAAAGGTTCGATGAGTTATGACGACTTGCAGCGCACTTTAATTTTACATGTACGCTGTGAATTTTCATTGTTTAGAAAACCATTGCTTAGAAAACATCTGGCGTCTTTCGTTAAGCAGCTGGCGTCTTTTCGTTTTGCTTTAGAAACATCTGGCGTTCTTTCGTTTTGCTTTTACAAAACATCTGGCGTCTTTTGTTGGTTTATTTCATCAATCAACGGCGTTTTGAACAAAATTTTTATTGTTTATGCACGCACAGGAGAAATCTCACCAGGCACTACCTTGGAGGTGAAGAATGGCTGCTAATGGGAATGAGAGACAGAAGAAGTCGGCTTTTAGCTAACGCTGCGAATTTTTTATTGTTCAACAACGCACAGGAAAAATCTCCCACCGGCACCACCTTGCAGGTCAAAGCGTAAGACTGGTTACATACTACGCTAGGAGGGACGAACGGGTGCCGCTATAAGGACCTTCGCCCCTAAAATGACTTTGGAATGTGTAATCATAGTTTGATCCTTGCTGAATTCGAAAACCAACGTAAGAGTTCTCAGAAGTGAACGCAAATGGCATTTCTTGGCAAACAAAAGAGCGGCTGCAGCCGCAGGGCTTTTTGAACTGCTGAGCGAAGGCGGTGACGTCAACTTCGGTGTGCCGCGTCATCGGCGCCATCAGCTCTGTAAAAGCATGGCCTTCGCGATGAGTTCCACCAACGCGCGCAGCCAGAAGTAGTCACGGACCACGGCTCCGCCAAAATCACGGTGGTAGAATGAAACAGGTGGCCCATCGAGCGCCGCGAGCGCGTCGCCGTACTGCTCGAGTTGCTCGCGGTCGTCGCTAGGTTCGCGACGAGATTTTGGGCCGAAAGATGCGCATTGCAAGCTCTCGCTGCGCTGTCAAAACCGGTTTTTCTAACTAACTTTGTGGGTCTAAATGGTTGTTTGTGCTTTTACTACCTTGTAGTGCGAAGGTTTATATTATAAAAAGTCACAGTTTCCCCGCAAAGGCGAAGCAATGAATGCATTAGCAAGAATGGAATGTCACACGAAGTACGAGAAGAAGCGCGATATTTGCAGCGCCTCTCACAGTTGTTACGTCTTTGTGCTTAAGTAACGAGCTGCAATTGTCGACAATGGAGAATCAGATGCTCTTAGATACTTCTTTTTCTTTTAAACTGCGGCACGTGGAGTGGCTGCCTGCGTTTTTTGCCACACGAGGGCATCTGATGCAGGGTGTGCCTGTGCCCGGTGTTTGTTTTTTTCTTCTTCCATGTCACGAGTGGGTACACAAAAGGGCCACATTGTCGTGCGCGTCTCCAAGGGCAGTTTTCAAATTCAAAGAAAACTAGGAGCGTTGGGTATGCAAGTGTCGACAATGGAGAATCAGATGCTCCTAGACATTTCTTTTTCTTTTAAACTGCTGGTGTGAAGTGACCCCCTGCGTTTCTTTGCCAAACGGGCGCGTCTGATGAAAGGTGTGCCCGGTGTTCTGTATTTTTCTTCTTCTACATCACGAGTGGGTACAAAAAAGTGCCACTTTTTCATGCGCGTCCCAAGGGCAGTTTTCAAATTGCAAAAAAATTAGGAGCGCTGCGTGATAGAAAACACGCTCAAGCTCATCCGAGGTTTGCTTATTACCAGCGGTAAATGGTGTAGATAAATAGGTCGCCGTTATTTCGCCGGCGCATGCATGGGGCATAGTTGAGTTGTTCAATGCAGCAGGCTGGATGAGGGGGTCGATGGTTCCAATCCCCGGTCAGGTGCTTCGGAATTTTTTCGTCTCCTTCATTTTTCTTTGTGCCTCTTTTACATATATATATATATATATATATATATATATATATATATATCTGTCGTCTCCTGCCCTTAAGTCGCCAGGATGGCTCTTTTCCGGAGGGGAAGAAAATGTAGTGAAGAATATGAGTGCTACTTGAAAAGGCAGAGGGTACCACTCAGATGGAAAAGAAGAAGACGTTTGGTTGTCTATATATATATATATATATATATATATATATATATATATATATATATATATATATATATATATCCTCCTGAGACCCGGCAATGGGAAATTTGTCCAATATATTGGACATTGCAATACAGCGCACCGCGGCTTTCCAAGCGGTTGCCTCCTCCCGGAAAGCATTTCCTCGGCTGCTTGTGGGACCCTTGCTGCCATCTAGTGAATGTGGTCAAAGTCGGTGTGTTTCCCGCCTCTCAGGAGCACTCGAAATGGCGGGATTGAGCACGGACGATTTTTACGGCTGCCGCCTACCTAAGAAGTAAGTGGATTTATATTCATTCTTGGATGCCTTAAAGCGCACTTAAGCGTTCATTTCTGTTCGTAAGACGTTGGAGCACAAAAAAAAATCATATTTGAGCAAAAAATGGGGTAGTTTTTTTGCATGCGTTGCGTATTTGGCAATGTCCAATATAATGGACATTGGGTGTCAATGACAACAAAAAGACGACAGTACGCGCGTGTGCTCTCTTGGCACTCTGCAGAGAGTAATACGTTTTTCGCTGCAGTTCTCTCGTTATTACATTTACACTTCACGTATTTTCTTTTGTAGGTAATAGACCTTATGCAAAATTGCTGCCATCTGTCGGAGGTTTTACGAAGCTGCCGATTCAGCGCCACGTTGGAGGCTTGTGTCCGAATCGTATTGCTGTCGCTGCTATAAGTTCTTGCTTATATCTGCTTTGATAGCAGGCAATCAGGGCATAAATACGTCAGACGAGTGTGTAAGGGCCTATACACGTTGCCGGCATTTCCTAGTTGCGTTGACAGTTATCACGTGTAGAGAACTGCCTCACAATGAGAAGGTACATGTTCGCCACCGAGTCACATGTAAGCCTGTCGTCGTTGAGAATGAATCTTTGCGCTAGGTTATAAATTATGTATCCCTGTTTTCAGTGTAGCGAATCAAGCGTTGTTAGCTATCTGAATATCATGCGTGTAGTCAGGCCCGAAGCCAGGGGGGGGGGATGCCCTAGCCCCCCCCCCCGAAATTCTATTGGAGGGGGGTGTTTGACCGAAAACAATGAAAATAGGTGTTTTTTTTTTTAAATAGTCAAGGCTTTCAGCAAGTGCCCCCCCCCCCCCCCCCTACCGAAAAAAAAATTCTTGGCTACGGGCATGCGTGTAGTGGACGGTTTGGAGGAGGCTATAGCACGCGACACGGCTAGACACAGCGATGAGGGTAAGAAAGTGCTGCTGACCCATTTCAAAGCGTATTTCATAAAGAACAGCCTACGTCGACGAGATTTATTGTGCTTCTAATTTTAAATTTAACCTGGTCCTGTATTTTTTTTTGAATAAAAATATGTTTTGCTGCTGTAGTCATCGACGTATACATTATGTATAGAATAACAATACGATTAAAAAGTAAGAAATTTCCGTATCGCACGCACGTGAAAACTGAACATGAAAAGTATTAGTTGCTCCTAGAAGCAGGCGCCGATTAGCTGGCATTTTATTGAATATCCTTCCGACACGTGCACATAAGTAACACGATACGCCAAGAGTATTCGCGTTCACATTATCGTTTTCAACCCATTGCAGCAAGGCAGCTTTGTGTCGGCAACTGAACGCTTGCGAAACTACCTCAGCGCGTAACTAACGCTAGCACACCCACGATCGAATGCAACATATTTACGGGAACAGCACGTTTTTCAGTTTCATACGAAAACTGCCACACACTTGAAGCATCTGTTAACATTGCATAGCACACAGGGGGGTGAATGCAGGATTTTTCCGAAGGGGGATCAGCTTTGGGAGAACCTCATATGTGCTTGGGGTATAAATTAAAAAAAAGTACGGGGGGGGGGCGTCAGGACATCCGGGCAGCGCTTCTGAATTTGGTAGTGACTGTACAGGAAATGCTTGAAAAATACGCATAGTGAAGCAGTACACGCGCAAAGCATCCCAACAAACGCTACCTTGTTAAACTCCACAATCGAAAATAAGCTACGAACAACGTGCTCCAGCCCAATCGGTCCGTTCACTGAGAATCGATGACGCGCACAAGCTACCTGTCTAACATGTAATTGTTATCACAATGTAATAAACAAAGTAATGTTGTGAACAGCAGCGCAAGCATGTGCGAGTAGACGCGATGCAGCTTTGAAGCTCGTACACGAAACCGTTTTTTTTCCTGTGCCTGCAAGCACACGGTGCGAAAACCGACTCGTTACGGCATCCCAGGAGAGAGTGCTCTCGGATGAGTGCCGATGCTGTCCCATACCGCATCTATAAAAACGTCGAACGTAAACACGGCGTTAGTCGTGAGCAATAGCCGGGGCGAGGGAAGTATCTACTGCTTCTCGTCAGCCGCGAGGAAATCTAATAACATGGAGGTTAGTTTCCTGTAAACCTGTTTTTAGCATCTCGATATCGTCAATCTGAGCTATACGACACATGAAAATGTCGGAATTGCCGTTCCTGTCAACCGCCATACGTTGGTACGTACGCTCCGTGTGTACACATGCGAAGGGCGCTTAGCCTTCAACATGGCGGAAATGTGCACGGCGCCCGCTAGATGGCAGCAGATTTTGCGTAAGGTCTATAGGCCCCGTGTGAGTGATGCCACGGCTGAGAAAATCTTGGAGAGAATTGCAGAGCGGGACACCTCAGACTTGGACCTCTCGGACAGTGATGACGACTCTGCTGAAGACTTCGTGTTTACTTCATGAACTTCAGGTTGCAACATGAAAACAAAGTTTTTGTTGCGTAAAGTGCCAACTGTTCTATTGCATCACGAAGGAACGGCGATGCCTTGAAAATGCCCACTCATCTTAAACTAAGATTTGCGGACTCGAATTTACACGACCATTAACAATTGTATTCTCGTTTTGGAAGCAGCAAATAAAAGTATGTTTCTGTTGCGAGATGTCCTTTTTTTGGTCACTCGCCTCAACTACGCCCTACTATCTGTTCCTCCAAAACATCCCCCTAGAGTCCCAATGTACAATATATTGGACAACGTGCTGCGGCCAAGTAACATAATATATTGAAAGACTAGGTGACACTTTTCACCTTTGCACTCAGAAAAGCAGTTCTGAAAGTTTAACAAAAATTCATGACCCTAAATTCACTGTGGGTCTCAGGAGGATATATATATATATATATATATATATATATATATATATATATATATATATATATATATATATATATATATATCCGGAGCATGACGGCGACCGCGACGGCGATGGCAAAAATTAGCTGAGAGTGTTCATATAATTAAGGAAACATTTGGCAGGCCCGTAATGAAGAGATTATACCGCTCGTTCCATTCTAGGAGTACCAGTAGCGAATATCCATAGAAACAAATATATTGAAAATTTTAGGCTTTGTAATGCAGTAGTAAATATATGAGAATAAAGTGCACTGTTAGCTTTCATATGAAGTGATCCCGCATGAATAACTAAAATTTTGTACTTCCACGTGTTTCGAAAACAGTATCCTTGCATGAGCGGCCTGTTGTTGTCGCACGTGTCGTGATGGCCAGAGCGTTGTCTAACGTGATTATTACAGGCAGCTGCGGTCTGTTATTTTGCAAGCGCGCAGTTTTCGTTTTGCAAAAAATATCCAGGGATTGATAAACACGGAATGTCCATTGATCAAGTTAAGTTTCCCTCACAGAGCCACACAACAATGGCACATATGAAAAGCATAGCGCGAGTGTGAGAAGTTCCATTTTGACTGTTCCGAGAAATATTTTAAATGCGAAGCATTTCTTAGGGGACCAAGGCACTTTGAGCGTTTCTATCTACGCATCTATCTATATGTATATCTAGCCGCCTACGGCTGGATGCTCTCGTGATCGCCCCCTTCACTTGTTGTAGACCAAAGTTGGTATGGGGGGGTAAGAAGGCTTGACGAATGTGACTGTCTGGTCACGACGTGATTAACGTGAAAATCCTGTCGCGTATGTCGTCAAGCACTTTCCTCCAGACACGTGTCGCACATACCCGTATACCATGAGCTGCGGTTGACAGTTATTTGCTTTCTGAAACGGCAAGAACAGAAATTGGTAATTTAAATGCGAGAGCGTAAATAAACACTGACATCGGCAGCGTTAAACCGACGAATGCAAATAATAAAAATCAGGATCCCAATAAGAATCGAACCCAAGCTTTCTGTTTGGATGTCTGCTAATCTACCACAGAGCCATGGCACGTCTTCAAACGTTTAAAGAAAAATACCCTACGCAGGCAAAACGTCGTTGGTGCAGCGTCAATTGTGGCAGCAGTCCTGGCTATCTAATATGATGACAAAGCAATAAACATTATATATGTACTCTTACGATGAACTCTTCATGCCAGGTTAACGTCATTTTTGGTTTCAGTGCTGGCTCCGCCTTTATAGTAGTCTAATAAACATTACATTTCTATTCTTATAATTCAGCAAGTATTCAAGCATTGCTCGACCCCAGAGCAATACGCTAAGGAAGGTACGTGTGATATTCACGTCACTGCACCGTAAAGCCGGGTTCAGACTACAGTGTCATATGTCCCAAGTGTCGTATCGCGTAACAGCTGCATCGTCCGTTTGTGTTGCTAACGACCTAGTAGGATCACATTGAGCTTTTCGGTAACGTACGTTTTTTACGACGCGTCAATCACCGTTCTGAAAGTGCGTTGCGTCCTTGCCAGAATTGTTGCAGCCTACAAGGTTCGCGTGTTTGGCCATGGCTGGGCTGGCTGGGCTAAAGGGAATACGTGACGTGCGCTCTCGTTAATGCAGGTCGCGTCTGCCCTCTAGTCCGCCCGAGGTGGGGCTCGGACAGCCAGTTTGGCTTGTATGAACGCCTGTTCCGCAAGATTACAACCTCTCAAAATTCCAGCCAGAGAGAGAGAGAGAGAGAATAAACTTGATTGAAGAATTAGAGTACGTGGCTAATCCCGGGTGGCGCCCTCTTGTAGAGCCCCACTGGCCACGGCGGCTCCCCGGGCCTGGTATAGGGTCACCAGTTGGCTTCCCAGTGCCAGCTCGGAAAGCCGTGCTGCCTAAGACCACGTTGTGAGTATTTGTAGTGAGCGCACCAACCTAGATACTGCATCGGCTGGCCACTCGGTACATTGGTAAGTGATGTGTGTAAGTGTGGCTGTGTGGTCACTACACCAGGGGCATACTCCTGTTGCGTATGCCTATAGAAAAATTCCGTGTAGTTTTCATATGTGGGGATATGTGTTCGTTTGGAGGTGGCGCGAATCCCGGGTTTGTTGACTGCTTAAGTTGGTATGTGGAGGGGCGTACTGGCGTCTTGTAAGGTGTTGGTTTTCCAATATCTGCCTGCTTGTTACACTTTGTTCTTCATGGTGCCCTGTGAGATGTCCGGAGGAGAGTCCTGTGTCTCGGCCAGCAAGTCCGCGAGGTACGCAGTTTGACCTCGCTCCCCCTCAGGCCGTGATTTCCTGGGCACCAAGTGACGCCATGTGCCTCCATCAACGCGGGCCCCAAAATATCAGTGACGCATCTTGGAAGTGTGCCTCTCACCAGGTCAAGTGCCGTCGCAGAGGCAGCAGTCATAGCCTTGGCAATTAGACAGGCCGAAAGAAGGGGGCGCTTAGCGTATATTTTGACAGACTCACAAATTCCTGTAGCTGCTTGTCCCGCTTCGATTTCAGACGCTTGTCGTACAGTGTAAGCCTCTGCCGCACTTCTACGAGTAGTTCATCACTGCACAGCGAAGACGGTGCCGCACGGTCATGGTTACTGGCCACGGGCACACAACGCAACAAACAACGGCGAACCAACTGCACAGACACGCTACTGCATGAGTTTCAAGACGCGCATGAAGACGCGGAATCTGGGGAGGATGGAAGTTACGTGAACGGAAAATGAAAACAGAAACTGCTTTGCCCATTGTTCGTACGCAACGGTCGCATCAGTAGTTGTCGTAAATGTCGCGTGCCCGCCACACTTGCGCCAGAAACGTTACGTACTTTACGCTAAATACAACAACGTCTGAACAAGCTCATCACGTTGTTTCGTTTACGGTCACGATCCTTACCGGCGATCCCTACGTTGCGCACGTAGTCTGAACACGGCTTAATGTGCAGTTAGTCTCAATAATACTGACCTCTGTGCTCGAACGTGATTGCTGACGTTACGTCACGCCTTAAGTTACCCTTTAAATGCCAGTGTAGTCGAAGCAGTTGGTAAGCCCGCGATGTGCACACAACTACTGCTCTTACAAAAACGCTCCGATCCACCTCGTTGGGCTTCACTGAACGCCAAAAAAAATACAGCATACACAATTACTCTCCGACTGCTTCGCATGAAACCCTTCGCATGATTCCCACAAGACGCTTGTACTATAAGGTTGAAAAAAAAATCTACAGCATATTCACGGGGTGAATGATGATGAGTGGGGCGAAGCTCCGGAGGAAATCAGCGGTAAACCGCCAATACTCCGAGCGAAACTGAAAGCGCGCCAACTGCAAGCAGATTTTATTAGAACGGTCCCCCTAGTGTACGTCGCCGCACTAAATCGAACGACTGCCTTCCACCAATGACACGAGCCATATGTGAATCTTCCGTGAATTCTGCCAAGTACATAATCAAAGACGTGAGATCGGGCGCGTTTATACTAAAGGGTCGATGAGAGTAATGGTGACTTGCAGCTCACTTTAATTTTACACGCACGCTGTGAATTTTTATTGTTTAGTCACGCAACAGGAGAAATCTCACACATGCACTACCTTGGAGGTCAAAATCCAGTGCCTATAAATGCGGGGTGGTCAGTGAATGTTTGTGCAGCGCCAGCAGTCGGTTTTTTCAATCAAGACACTCGCTAGCAGACGCTGCCTGCGTCAGCCTCGCGAGGCGAGAAGGGGGGGGGGGTACTAGAGCACGCATCTGCAACACAGCGAGCGCGGAGCGTCGCGTAGCGAGGCGAGAGAGAGAGAGAGGGGGGGGGGGTTACCGATCGGCGCTCGCCCGTTGCCGATCGGGCGAGGTGGCTACCTACTACTACTACTACAGAGGACGGAACGACCCACACCCTAAGGAGCTTCGCCCCTAAAAAATTCTATACGTGAGACTTTCTTTATCGCAGACAGTTTTAGTTTCACGTGCGAGGATTTTTTGCGTACGCAAACGTGCGAACTCTGCGTACGTGCCGCGGCACGCGTCCGCTATCTTTTAGTTTTACGCATGCAGACACAATGCCAAGGAGCTTCCACATACTAGTACTACAGCGAAATATTCACCCGAAGAAGCGTGTTTTCGTTGCAAGGCGTGCGGTGCAGATTGTCGCATGGTGCTACGTATTAGGCGGCAAAACGACCGCCAGTAGTCGAAAGACGAAGATCAACACGGATGCCAGAAGACGAATTCTGTTTATTCATGTGGAATATGCTATTTGAGCGTTTCCTAGCCAGTCATGTTCGGGGAAAAGCAAAGAGACTCTAGGTGAGCGGTAGACGCTCGATCCCATGTTCAGCGTGGAACGCTCAGCGCGCAGAAGACACACGCATAGGCACGCACGTAGAGACGCACGGCAGACATAATGGTCGCCGCGTACATTCGAGCTGAAAAAACGGCCGCCAGAGCACCATGAGCGCGGCAGGTAGGTCATGCTGTAGATGACATGTGTTTCATGACTTTCATGACACGTGTTATTTACGTTCGTCACACAGTCACATCGCAAGATATCAATTTCTGTGTATATGAAGCTAGCGAAACGGCCGCCAGCGCAACATGAGCGTGGCACGTAAGTCATTCTGTACATGACATGCGTGCCATGATTTTCATGTTAACTTGTGATTTTATCTTCGCCACACAGTCACGTCGCGCAATACCAATTTCGGGGTAGATCAAGCCAGCACCCCATGAACGTGGCACGTAAGTCATGGTGTACATGAGTTGCGTGTCATGATTTTCATGTTAACTCGTGTTATTTATGTTCGTTACACAATCACGTCGCAAGATACCAATTTTGGTGTATATCAAGCCAGCGAAACGGCCGCCAGCGCACCATGAGCGTGGCACGTAAGTCATGCTGTACGTGACATGCATGTCATGATTTTCATGTTAACTCGTCTTATTTATGTTCGTTACACAGTCACGTCACAAGATCCCAATTTTGATGCATATAAAGCTAGCGAAACGGCCGCCAGCGCCACATGAGCAGGGATGTTAATTATGCTGTACATGACATGCGTGTCATGATTTTGACGCTATGACTTGTCACTGATGTTTGTCACACAGTCCTGTTACGCCATACCAATTTTGGTGTACATTCGATTAAACAAGCGACCAGGAAAGCACGAAGTCCTAGATAGATAGATAGATAGATAGATAGATAGATAGATAGATAGATAGATAGATAGATAGATAGATAGATAGATAGATAGATAGATAGATAGATAGATAGATAGATAGATAGATTTGGGCTGGAATTGACCACGTCATGATAACGGAGACAGAACAAGAGTATATAGGGGTTCACCGGACAACGAGGAGGACGTGATAAGGCGCAACTGAAACTCAGAGCTGCTGCCGTTTGCGCGATCGCGCACTTCATGTGCGAGCGGGTTCGGGCACTGAACACTTTTCCCTGGCCGTTGACAGGCGCATGCCGATTTCAATACTGAATCCTGGCTTCAATTGGGCTGCATTCGCAACCGTTACGAGACACATCGCCACTTTTCGCAAACCTTAGGCGCGGAACACCACTCGGAGAGTTCCTTCGGTGTGCCACCATCTTGAAAACTGCCGACCTACCCTATCTCGATAGCTTCGTGATCTCGTGAGAGCGCCCCGTAAGACTCTCACGTATGTAGAGCACGCAACGCAAGCGCGAAGATTTCACGCATGTCCGCAAGACGCGTGGGCAGCCTCCACGTACGGCGCATGCGCAGTGAAGACACGCCGGAGTGCTCCACGTGCGTGACCGCTTCCACGTACGTGGAACTAAAACTGTCTAATAATGCAATTCAAGTTTTTGAGGACGCTCGAGCTTTGCAAGTCGCATTTCTTGCCTAATTCAAAATTTAGCAATTTAGTTAAATGATCCTAATTAATAATTAGGTTATTACCAAACAAAAATTTATCTATATTGCGCAAGGTGACTGTCAGCAATTTGCAACGGATTTCACTCGCCTGCCTTTAATATTGTATTTTTTAACTCTTGGCTAAAAATTGCTGGGACACCCGCTATATTGAAACAATGTGCGGCGTTATGCCATTACTATGACTGTCAGGGAATAAACGCGAGTATTTTTACGGAACGGGCCTGAACAAGAGCTCTTCACGAACAGTTTATCTAAAACCACTGCAGAATTTTAGCGCACGTGCTTGAACGCCAGGGCTTTAAACCGTCTGTGTTAGAAATGGCAACATAACGACCGTTTCCGTCTCTGACTGAAGGGGGTCCTTTATATACTCCAATTGAACAGACCTAAGGGAATTATTTATTTCAACGCTTTGCACATGTTGGCATACTGGAAGGGTCATCCGTTACTCCCAAGCATTCCGATATGAATGAGGTCTTCCACCTCCCAGTGTGATGTAATGAAGATTTCGGGATATGCCTCTCTTGATGAAATTACGTTCGCATGAACTTTCTTGCAATGGGCGAACGCATGCTCCCATACGAGCGAAACACAAACACCTGTCCTAGAAAAAAAGTATCGTGAGACGAAAGGGGTGCTGCTATTTTTTACAGCAGTGTCATGGTTGTGCGCCATGCCTTCCCGCGCCATGAACGCCTATAAGGCAAGCCGAGGTCAGCTATATTGTTTTTCAGAAATGTGAAACGTAAATAGGGCATGTATTTTTGATTCATATTTCATTTTTCTACTCAAACCATTCGAACCGTTTAAATACTACGACATTGCAGGATAAAGCAAAGCATGCAAACAGGCCACCAGAACCACGTGATCGCCAGAACAAAAAACAAGTTGCGCCCAAACTTTGAAACGAGTGACAGTCATATAATTGCGCGAGGGCGACACAAGCTGAAGGTTAAATAAATGAACCCGCTTATCCTGCAGCAGTTCTAACAGGAAGTGCATCAGACGGGTCGCGAAACCAAAACGAAAGAAAAACGCAACAAGACGTGACCGCCAGAACAAAAAACAAGTTGCGCCCAACCTAGAAAATGAGTGACAGTCGAATAACTGCACAAAGACAAAATAATTTAAAAGTGAATTACTGTCCCCGCTTATCATGCAGCAGTTCTAATGGGGAATGCATCAGACGAACCGCACACAGTATAAAGTGGCCAAAAAGAGGCTCTCAGTATCCATTCTGATAACAAAATGAGGCATTCTCTGAGTGTGGCCTTAAGCGCTGTGGCCGTCGTGATTCTATCCAGATGCGACGCTGGTAAAGGACCCAATCGTTTGCCACGTGAAACACCAGACGCTTTTGAGGTAAGCCGCGGCAATCGACAAGCAGCCCCTTTCGCGTTTCCTAATGGCAACAGTGGACTGCTTATCGTTTCGGAGAATTTATCCACACTGAACTAGCTGAACATTTTGCTATCAGTGGTTCCTGTTGCAATAAATTACATGCAATATTTACGAACACAATAGGGCTTATCTGAAGGACCACTTAAGTAAGCTCAATAAATGCATATTTACATAGAAAAACCGCTGCACATACTGAATCTCTTGAGGAAGAAGGAAAAAATGTGCATTCAGACAAAACCTATTTACATGTACATTTCGCTTCAGGGCAGAGGAATGCTTTCAGGTGTTCGATTTCGTAGGCCTCTCATAGCCCGACTCCGTGCCAGTCAAATGGATGCCAATTTTCTGAACAATGTTCTTGGGAGAGCTACAGCAGATATCTTTTGCGCAAGTGCTCGATATCAACAGGCCACAAGAGTTTATATCGTAAGGAAAGCGCGGTCTTTTCAGGCTTTGATGCATGTGTTGCTGCTCTTCATGCTTCTCGTTTTTCTAAGTACTACAAGACCTTCAGTGGTGTGGGTTCCCCACTGTGCGCGAAGGTAGAGATTCAACGAAGGCAGCGGGTCACATCTACTCAGACCTGATGGTCATTATTTGCACTGCCGTCGTGTAGTCCCTACTCTTCATACATTTTACAGGATGAGGACAGGTTTAAGTGATGAAAAGACGCTATCACACGTTTTGTGAACATGCCATTTCCAAGACAAGGAATATGCTGCCATGATTGACAGACAGGCAGAAAGAGCTCAATATTTTTTTTCCTACATCCAGGTCTTCGCTGCGTTTCCTTACGCCGTGGCGATCTCGGACGCTGACAACGATACCATCTTCGAATGCCTGACGGCGACACGCAAGGACTTTGATCCGGAGGCCAGAACGGTAACGTACGTGTGGTCACTCAGCGACGGCCCCGGGAAGAGGTAAGTCCTGCGTCCGATTGCTTCAAGGAAAACAAAAAAGGCACAGTTTCGGCGCGAGCGCGATGCACTCAATGCAATCGCAACAAGGTGACATGGTGTACGAAGGAGATAACTCTTCTATCATTTAACTCCATGCGAGTCAACAAAGCGATGGCGTAAGCAAACGCGACTGCCGCACCGAGCAGCGAACTTCACGCTGTCGGTCACTTCATGGCAAACCGAGCGCTTAGAAAAGCTCGTAAAAAACTATGAGCCCTCTGCAGGCCTCCGTTGATATTGCAGTCGCCCCTTTTCCTCCGGTATCCTACCGGACGAGAAGGAGGGGGGGGGGTTACTAGAGTGTGACGAAGACGGCCGCCTCAATTTAAATCTTCGTGAACCGCGACCGGCTGCAGTCCTCGAGCGCTTTAACTCGCACATAGTACGTATCACGTGCGGCGCGGTGATCTCGATTTGGGATTTATATTTTTCGGCTTCCATATTTATCTAGTAATAAGGATCTACTGACCGCAAAACCGGGAGTTGCAACCTCTCTGCCACCGTATTTGCCATGCATATTATAATACAACTGTCAATAAAAAAATCACAAATTTCCAACGCAGGGTCTGCTGTAGAAAAGGTTGCGTAAACTACCCGGCGGTTATCGGCTTACCGAACTGATTTTGTCGTTATACAAGTTATCGCGAGGTAGCATGTTACCGTGAAAAGTAAGCTTGTCTGTGAAAGATAAGCGGACGACTACGACGGTAGTAACAGATCATCAGCACTATAGGCTCCGCGCAGACGTAACTCCGCTCGGCGTCCCTAGCGACAAGAAGCGCAGATTTGGCGGGATGCTTTGACGCGCTCGCAATGGGGTGAAGTCGAGGAACTATGCCTTTTACGATGACTACACCTTTCGTGCTTCTCGCGCTTGGCTAGTGACCAGAGCGACGGTACGTCCGCGTTATCAACGCGATCAGTCAGCCGCAGGTGGTGGACGATAAGAATAATATAGCATACAACATCGCTCCGCGATTGCACCCTTGCTCGCTCCACGCTCCCGCTGTGACAGCGCGAGGTATTTTCGCGGGCAGTTCGTTTTGTGCCGGTTCCGCTGTTCATAGGAATGCCGAACTCCAGGAATAATTGCTGCGTTGTTGGGTGCAATAACCCCTACAGGAATTCTCTGGGCACGCGTTTTTACCGGTTTCCATTTAGAGAATATGAACGGAATCGGCGTGAACGGTGGATCGCACTCGTTCGACGACAAAAGTAACTTTTGTAAATAGATGGTTTTTTTTTTCTGGGGTTGCATTTGCCCGTGATTGTTGATCTGCCGAGCAACACCTCTTCCACGACGCCGTGAACGTGACCCGCTTCGAGGAGTTCCCTGCCCTTCTTCAGGTTAGCTCCTCGGAAGAAACTATCTATATCACGTAGCTCTCTGAATCCAAACGTAATAATAATTGGCACGCTTTTCAGTGCCATGGCAGCAAAACACGAGCCGCGACGACGAACTCGGCTGCACTGAATAAGTCGGCGCAGCGAATGCAGTGCCGTGGCCGTTCGATGAAAAGCGTTTTTTTTTTTTTTCATTCAGCGGCCGTGACAGTGCAATTGCTGGTATTGTCGGTTTCAAGCTGCCGCTGAGTTCGCTGCCGCGCTAGCTCGAGGGTGATAAGCTGTGATTGTTTAGTGAGTGAGACGGCCCGCGTTACACGTGCGCAGCTCAGCGGGCTCGTCACCTCCGTTGTCTTCCCCCAGTTAATGCATTTTATGTTGCCGCGTTCGCCTGAGGATACACGAGGTCTGGCAAAAAGAAGCACACGCGCTAACGCTACGTTCTCTGACAGCTCATAACAATTTGACGTCTTTTGGAAGCAAACGGGAAAGAAAACGCTTCAAGCGAAGCACCAAAACACGGCGCAGTGGCTTGCCGCCGCCTGTGTCGTCTGCCTCCCTCCCCCCCCCCCCCACATCCCGCCAAATCTGCTGCCGTGGCCGCTTTGGCGCTGGAGGCAGCGCGCGACTGTGGCGGCTCCTAACGTATGCACGGTGCCCATAGCGTATCATGCGACTATGACAGCGATAGTGGCTGACTGGGCTAGTTGCTTGTGCATACTTAAGGTTAACAGCGCGAACAAAACCCACAGCGGACTGGAAAAAGACGGGACAAGCGCTACGGGAGAGCGATAGTGCTGCGTGGCTTAACACAGATGGCGGCGACTCTAGGATAACATTCGATACGTCGTTCGTTATGAGCAGCATAAGCAGGAAGGTCACGTATCTTCCTATCTATTTAGTTATTGAGGTGCGCATTACGTTTACAGGACGTTCATTTGCGCTCGTTTGGTCAAGCTGCTATCTAAAACCGAAGAAAAGCGGGAGACGCTTTGCTGAATGCGCTTGATACACGTAACTTCGTGACCTTTTGAGCGGAGATCCGCGACGCTCGCCTAACGGTCAACGCACAACGCTCCAACTCCGGAAAGCAGAGGTTGGATTCGCCAGCTGTTACGTCTTCCCATTAGGGGGTCAGATTACTTTTAAGGGCTCGTTTTTCTTTGTTAGACACAATATTAATGAGAACTAACAGACAGCAATGCCAAGGAAAGTACAGGGGTGTTATTTGTAGTAATTAGAATATAAATGTGAAGAAAGTAAAGTGGACGAAAAGATGACTTGCCGCCGGCAGGGACCGAACCTGCGACCTTCGAATAACGCGTCCGATGCTCTACCACTGAGCTACGGCGGCGGTCATCTCCCCGTCCACTTTATAGGGTATATATGTCGATTGAAACTTAGGAGTGTGTTAGTTCTCATTAATATTGTGTCTAACATTAGGGGGTCAGTAACTCCTCAGGATCCAATAAAGTTGGTTGTCTGTCTGTCTGTCTCTCTGTCTGTCTGTCCACCACGGCGGCCGCATTTCAGTGGAAGCGGCATACGAAAGCGCCTGCGTACATAACTATTGTTGCGTGTTATAGAATATGAGATGGCCGAAATTATTCCATTGCCTCCCACTACTGCATTTCTCACCATCATATGGTCGTTTTGGTACGTAGAACCGCAGAATAACTGAATAATGTTTCAAGCTACGCCCTAAAGCACTTAGCCTCCGCTTAAGATGCCACCGACAGATACATTTCCTCTTCATGGAGACGGGATAGATAAAAGATGGTCAGTTAGAATGTCGGAATGCATACCAAGATACGCAACGGTCGTCCAAGGAAGACAAAAGGTTATCTGAAGCGACGAAATTTTAAGCAATTTCGAGGCATAAAATGAAATCAGCTCCCGCAGGACATGGTGGGCTGGAAATCATTGGCAGGGTTCTTCGTCTTGCAGAGCGTATAAGACACGCTGGTGATGATGATGACGACGCTGAATTTAGGTATGCTGGAGTTCGCATTGGGGCAAATGTGAGTAAAAGGAATGTTCGTTTTGGAACGGTTTGCCAGCCATCTGTTGTTTGTTGGGTTTCTTGCAACACTTTCTTTTTTCTACCATCCCCTAAGGAATAGAATCCTAGAAGTTACACGAGACCACTGGCTTAAACAATCAAGATTGCAGAATTATCCCTCCGCCTTTCGAAGTATTCACGTGTAACTAGAAGCGCAATAATTGTGGCATAGTGATCAGACCAGATACCGTTTAGCGCATGGATAGAAGGGTATACATGACAGTACAGAGAACGGTTCATATGGTTCTACAGCAGGATCGCGCCCCTGTATATGATCACACACGGAGCGTGGCCGCATACAGAGACCACCACGGCTACAGGGTTGGTCATGGTGTCTTCCGACGGCCGCAGTGCGTACGACACAAAAACAGCCACGCCCAGTGCGCTTAGCCTAGTCGACTTGTTGGTGATAAGTCAGCCAGCGACACTTACAATATCTGTTCGAGTAAATGCAAAGATGGCGTGTAGGTGTCTGTGCCGCTTTCATGCGCGTGACATGGAGAGCACACATAATAACAATATTAAGCTTGGCGTAGCCCCACTTACTCAATTCTAAACATTGCTTTCCAGGAAGCACATTGGCTTTCACCATACAGCCGGTGCGACCCCGGACGCGACAAACTTTACTGTGGGCAAAAGTATGTGCATTTCTGGTGTTTAAACTTGGTTGTCGCAGTGGTCAGACTCAGTTCTTTCGAGTAGTGCTTGTAGTTAAGCCGTGACTGATTCGTCATCTAACTTTAGACAAACAAGCTGGCGCATCACAGAATAAACACTTCTGGAGCTATTTCTCCTTGAGACGGGAAAAGCTTTGTGGAGATAAAGATGTCCAGTGAAATGGCGAAACAAACTATGTGTTACAACAAAATTAGCTCGTCAATACTATGCGAAAGTGCATGCATTAAACATAAGAACGCAATTAAAATTACCGGAATACAATGCATTTTCTGTACCTCGTGCTTACGCTCTATATAGCGAGACGTGAAGGTGCGAAGGTGTTACATCCCGAGATTGTTCACCTATCCAGTCCTTCCTGCCTTTCGTTGCACATTTAACACTACGCAGGCTGTCCCATTTAGTTTCACCTGGACGCTAGTTCTTCATAGTTAGCTTACTACATGAATGACATCCCCTTACGATGGCGGTACCAACCCTAATCACATTATGCAGATTTTACCATATCGTCGCCTGTCCGCAATTTTCACTGTACCTAATATAGACCGACATCCAGAATCTAGGTAGTAATCGGTGTGATAGCTGAAGTACATCTGGTTGTCGCCGTGCAGTAGATTAAATCATGGGTGCCCCTTTAACTGCCGTTTATTTGATATGCGCGATGATAATTTCGCATGTACTTAGCTCACTTGAACTTCAAAAGCAACTTTGCATCCTCTTTCCTTCTATGCAAACTATGATGCGCACAAACGCCCACTCAATACCCAAACACGCACACTTTATGTACATTTCTACATCACTCGCTATCATATATATATATATATATATATATATATATATATATATATATATATATATACGTTTCAAGGAATGTGTTCTCAAAACATCAGGAGAATGCGATAGGTGCTGGCGCTTTCAGAATTGCTCTTTTGTAGTGGCAGGAATCTTAAGGTAGTTAAAGACATCATTTAGGACTGTAATTAGGATAGTTATATTACTTAACTTTTTAATTATTGTAGTTAGGTGATTGTGTCAAACGGGAGAATTTAAGTTCTTCATGCGAGGAACCCATCCGAGCTTTTAGATTTCGAAAAAGCGTCCTCTAGTAATTGTTGTGGCGTAATGAATTTCAACCAAATGCAACGGCTTTCAACAGCTTAAGCCATCGAGATCGCTTGAATTTCATTACTTCGTTATTATTACTAGAGGCCACATTTTCGAAATATCAATGATGGAATGGGTTTCTGGCGCGAAGAACTTCAATTCCCCTATTTGACAGTCACCTAACTCCGCTGATTGAAAAGGTTTTTAATTTAACTTTCTTAATTACTGTCTCAAGTCATGCCTCTAACCAAATTAAGATGCCTGGCACTACAGAAAAAGTCATTCACTCATTTTGGACGTCTCAGAAAAAATATGGCAGTTGCGTGCTTCCATGCTTCTGCTTAGCTTTCGCCATTGAATTTGCTTGAATTTCATTACTTCGTAATTATTACGAGATGCCACATTTTCGAAATCTGAAAGTTGCGTTGGTTTTCTGGCATGAAGAACCTCAATTCTTCCATTTGACATAACCACCTAACTCCACTAAATAAAAAGTTAATAATTTAACTTTTTTAATTACAGTCCCAAATAACTTCTTTAACCATCTTAAAATCCCTGCCCCTACAGAACGACCAATTCTGAAGGCAGCAATCAAATATCGCATTTGCCTGATTTTTTGAGATGGTTGGACACATTTCTTGCAACACCCTGCATATATATATGCAGGGCGTTTGTGGACGTTTCGATCGGCCTCCGATCGAAACTTCCTCAAATAAACAGTTTCTATGTATGTGCATATGTATATATATATACACACATACACACATATATATATATATATACATATATATATATATATATATATATATATATATATATATATATATATATATATATATATATATATATATAGTCCATTTTGCCTTCGATTTTTTACGAACCACCAATTTTATCTATAACCAATTTATTTAGTTATTTATGTAAAATAAGATAGCCCCGACTGTCGTGTGCCTAATATGGCCCTACCGCTGCGTCAATCGCTAAGTTACAACCATAAAGCAAAGGGAAGAATTTCCTTCCCCGGTAAAAGCTATGACCGCACTGTACAGTTTTGCTCCGTTAACCGTTACGAATTTTTTTGCTACATTTTATATAAAATGCACAAGGCAAGCGTTCGCACCTTCTACAGTTTTCCTAATGCAAGATAATTTTCCAGTATATTTACTCTTTGGCTTCTTTTCTTCTCAGGCACTGTCGTGGAAGTCGGCTATTTCGTTTGGAGCAACTACAGAGACTGCGCCATCACCGAATTTTCACACTTCTCAGACCGTAAGAATGGAGTGAAAACATTCAACTGGCTGAATTAACTCACCTCGCATGGTACTATATGCGGAGCATTAGTAGCACAGATACTTTTGCAGTTGTGCTAACCTCAACATAGAGCAACAAATCGCTAAAACATTTTTGTCTAGTTGATCATCATCCCAGAAGCTTTCAAGTGAGGTATAAGCTTCAGCCTCTGAATAATTTCCGATAAAACAACTACCCGTTGAGGCCGATGCTCGATATGAATTTCCATGACTACTTTTTTTACAAGGAGCAGTCAATAAGCGTTAGCAGAATTAATAGCTTAATAGCCAATTAGGTGCCTTATCAACACGTAAGCGCTGGAGCATAACCAACTATACACATAAAGGGTTATGAGCACTTAGGCTTCAATTTGAGAGAGAGTAGGTTAGTGACTGTACTTTCGAATCGATGAGAATTACAGCATTGCATGTAGAAATCTTTCTGAAGGAAGGAAAATAAGCAGGCGAAAATAATTTAAAAATCTTTACTTTGCGTCTCTTGAGGGACCTTTTTGGTGGAACCCTCTAAAAAAAGGACGGCAGCAAGTCTTTAGATTCTTGTGAATGAATTAAATGTACGATACTTTTACTACATTTTAGCACCAGAAGAATCGATCGTTAAAGAGAAACTGAATAATTTTAGATTAATAAAAGATTTTGTGGAAAAGTTATTCACCTACTGTTATTGATCATAACTTCGTAATTTCGATTAAAGCTTTTTTAATAATAGAAAAAAATAGCTAAGGTGCATGCTTCATTTTCAAGCTTAAATGTCAACACCTGACCGGCACTGTAACCTCAAGCATGTACAAATGTATAATTAGTATTTTAGTGATGTTGGCTCACTAATATTTCGGGAGACTTGTTATGTTGTCGTTGACGCCGCTGGACAGAAAACAGTTCATTTTTGAAGATATATGCAGGCCTCAGGAAACGCTGTCATAATCGACGACGTCATGCTCCAACAACTTTATGGCGGCATCGCGATGTGTTTTTCGCTGTGCGCGTTACATCGTTCACGAAATGCCTGAGGGTGTGGTGCTTTCGGTACCGTGCGGTACGGGAATCCCCTATTACAGGAGGAATATGTTCTCTCGCTAGTGTCTATGTTGGACAGTTCTCCCGAAGTAATTTGAAAGTGTATCGTACCACCGGTGTAAAGGTAAAGGTGATTTACTTCAGGTCATAAGTTGTGCCTAAGCCTATTTTTTTCCTCTTTGTAATGAACAGGTCCCCACGCTGAAGAACCTAGAATCACAACAATTACACTACGTGGGCGACCCTTAAATCCCCGAACAAAGCTTAAGCACGCAATCGAGGCACTCGTCAGAGGAAAATACAAATGATCGCTAGCGTCGCGTAGCGATTTTTCGCCAAATTTGAAGGCCAACTCAGGCACATACGGGGCTACGTGTAGCGAACAAACATATAAGACGTGGAACGGAGCCAAGGCGCAGTGCTCACGGATTGAAATGCGACGCCTAACCTACACTGTAGCGACAGGTATGCGCGATTGCTCCAGATAAACGAGTCATGTCGCCATGGGTCTGACCACTAAAGGTAATTTTAATCTGACGCATCCAGTCGAAATTACGAAGATATGACCCGAATAGAAGCCGGGGGATACAAAAACACGTACATTACGCAGCACTAATTTGCCGCATTTCAATCTATGAGCACAGTGAGTTTCTCGCCGTAGTGAGGACAGCACCAGAGTGCCGTAACGTCGCTTGCAGTGCCATGCAGCAGTGCGGAAAAATTCGGAGAGTCAGGTGATACGGGGCCTTCCAAGTGACTGCAACCCTCCGAAGATGGACTTTATAAATTATGCACACGTCGTGACTACACTCGGTTTGCATTAGTATAAGGGGTAAAGACGGTTTCTTCCATGATGCTTTTTTCCGATATGCCTGTGCATCTACACACCCTAGTTGCACAACTGTATTATGCGCGCACATCTTCGCAACTTCTTATATATATAAAACTAAAAGATACATCGGCAACGGAAATGCCGTTTCCAGAACTATGCATATCTGAGATAATGCCTGTCAATTTTGAAGTTCCTCTTTACTTGGCAACTGATAATAAAGGTGCCCATCTCGACAATCCTTTACACATATCAACTGAAGTTGATATTGTCACATAGTCGTGACGTCGACGAATACAACAGTCAGCATGTCCGAGATGAAACTGTTTATTTGGCCGAACTTGTGGCCGAGAAGCTGAAAGTCAAACTACAGCAATACACTGATAGCGGCGAACAGAGCGTCGACCGTCGATCAACTGACAAGCGGGCCCGCCCGTCGGCTTTTATACAGGCACTATGGAAGTTTACCGCAATATCGCTGGTGGCGGCGTTATCTCTCGACAAAGCTGGAACATTCGCGTGCGGCGCGCAATCTTAACAAAACGATCTACTAAAATCGTGAAGCTTCTCGAACACTGCTTCGCGGCCAGCGTCGAGCGTTGATAACCGTCCTTGCTGGTCAAACTCGAACACATCAAAATAAAAGAAGAAGCGGGCGTGGCATTGGCCGCCTCTGAAAAAGCATCGTCCCGATGCTTGTGAAAGAACATAAACAAGTGCATACACAAGTGTGAAAAAAAAACAGGTGCATACAGAAATAAGTCACAATAACAAAGGAAAAAAATAGAGTCCCCAGGCTCGGTAACGCGCAAAAAAAAACGGCTTAAGGCGCACGACATGGACGACTTCAGGTCGTGCGCGGCGTCGCTGGGAGTTCGTAATGCTGTCCGCGATGACCTCGTAGTCAAGAGCGCCGACGCGTTGAAGAACCTTGTATGGCCCGAAGTATCGCCGAAGGAGTTTTTCGCTAAGCCGACGTCGGCGTATCGGCGTCCAGACCCAAACACGATCGCCGGGCTGGTATTCCACGAAGCGTCGTCGAAGATTGTAGCGACGGCTGTCGGTGCGCTGCTGGGTCTTGATGCGCAGGCGGGCGAGCTGTCGAGCTTCTTCGGCACGTTGTAAGTAAGCGGCGGCATCGAGATTTTCTTCGTCGGTGACGTTGGGTAGCATGGCGTCGAGCGTCGTCGCCGGGCTCCTTCCGTAGACCAACTTGTACGGCGTCGTCTGCGTCGTTTCTTGGACGGCCGTGTTGTATGCGAAGGTCAGATACGGAAGGATGGCATCCCACGTCTTGTGTTCGACGTCGACATACATGGCCAACATGTTGGCGATGGTCTTGTTTAGCCGCTCGGTTAGGCCATTTGTCTGTGCGGGGTACGCTGTGGTCCGGCGGTGGCTTGTTTGGCTGTATCTCAGTATTGACTGAGTTAGGTCAGCAGTAAACGCCGTACCTCTGTCGGTGAAGAGGACCTCTGGGGCGCCATGACGCAGGACGATGTTCCCAACGAAGAACTTCGCTACCTCGGCGGCACTGCCTCTGGGCAGGGCCCTTGTCTTGCCGTAGCGGGTGAGGCTGTTGGTAGCTACGACGATCCATTTGTTTCCGGTATTGAACGTCGGGAACGGCCCCAGTAAGTCCATCCCGATTTCCTGGAACGGCCGTAGAGGTGGCTCGATAGGCTGCAGAAGCCCGGCTGACCTAGTGGGCGCTGTCTTGCGTCGCTGACAGTCCCGGCAGGTCTTTACGTAACGAGTGACGTCGGCGGAAAGGCGCGGCCAGTAGTACTTCTCCTGTATTCTTGATAGCGTGCGAGAAACACCCAGGTGTGCAGACGTCGGGTCGTCGTGCAGAGCCTGGAGGACCTCTGGCCGCAATGTCGAGGGTACCACGAGAAGGCAATTGGCTCGAAGCGGTGACAAGTTCTTCTTTAGGAGAACACCGTTGCGCACGAAAAACGACGTCAGTCCCGGCGTGAATACCTTCGGAACAACGGTGGTCCTGCCCTCGAGGTGTTCCAGAAGGCCCATGAGTTCTGGATCCGCTCGCTGTCGTTCGGCGAAGTCGTCGGCGCTTATGGTTCCCAAGTAGGAGTCATCCTCCTTGTCGTCCTGCGGCGGTGGGTCGACGGGGGCGCGAGACAGGCAGTCAGCGTCGGAGTGTTTTCTTCCGGACTTGTAAACGACGGTAATGTAAATTCCTGAAGTCGTAGGCTTCACCGTGCCAGGCGACCTGAAGGGTCCTTCAAGTTAGCTAGCCAACACAATGCGTGGTGGTCGCTCACAACTTTGAGGGGCCTGCCGTAGAGGTAGGGGCGAAACTTGGATGCAGCCCAGGTGATCGCTAGGCACTCCTTTTCTGTTGTGGAATAGTTCGTTTCTGCCTCTGATAGCGACCGGCTAGCATAACTGCTGACCCTTTCCTGCCCGTCCGTCTTCTGCACAAGGACGGCGCCGAGTCCTACGCTGCTTGCGTCGGTGTGGATTTCCGTCTCGGCGTATTCGCCGAAATGCGCTAGTATCAGAGGCATCTGAAAGCGTCGTTTCAGTTCTTCAAATGCTTCGATTTGCGCCGTTTCCCACTTGTGGCACGTCGGTCTTCGTGAGGTGAGTTGGCGGTTCGGCGATTCATGAAAACTCCTTGACGAAGCGCCTATAGTAAGCGCACAAGCCGAGAAAATGGCACACGGCTTTCGTGTCGGTGGGTGGCGGGAAGCAGCGATAGCAGCTGTTTTCCGCGTGTCTGGACGGACGCCAGCCTTGCTGTTCACGTGACCCAAAAACAGTAGCTCCTCGTATGCAAAGCGGAACTTCTCAGGCTTCAAGGCGAAGCCAGAGGTTTTGATTGCTTGTAGTACAGCGTCAAGGCGCCGGAGGTGTTCGTCGAAGCTTGAGGCAAACACAGTGACATCGTCCAAGTACACAAGGCAAGTCTGCACTTCAATCCAGCCAGCACGGTGTCCATAACGCGCTGGAACGTCGCAGGTACCGAGCAAAGACCAAACGGCTAACCTTGAACTCGAAGAGGCCGTCTGGTGTTATAAAGGCAGTCTTCTCTCGGTCTCTCTCGTTGACTTCGATTTGCCAATAGCCGGTCTTGAGGTCCATCGACGAAAAGTACCTTGCGTTGTAGAGTCGATCCAGGGCGTCGTCTATCCGTGGGAGAGGATAGAAGTCATTCTTCGTGATTTTGTTCAGGTGGCGATAATCGACGTAGAAGCGTAGGGTTCCGTCCTTCTTTTTCACTAACACCATGGGTGACGCCCATGGACTCTTCGATGGCTGGATGATATCGTGGCGTAGCATTTCGTCGACTTGTGTCTTTATAGATTCGCGTTCTCGCGTCGAAACTCTGTACGGGCTCTGCCGGAGTGGCCTGGCATATTCCTCTGTTATGATGCGATGTTTTGCGACTGGGGTCTGGCGGATTCTTGACGATGACGAAAAGCAGTCCCTGTATTTCAAGAGCAGGGTTTTGAGCTGTTCTTTTTTATGCTTCGGAAGGCTAGGATTGACGTCGAAAGCTGCTTGAGGAGCTTGGTTCGTCGGTGTGGGCTCGGAAGAATCGGCGATGGCGAAAGCATTGGTGGCTGCCACAATATCTTCGATGTAGGCGACTGTCGTGCGTTTAATAAGGTTGAGAGCTGGGCTAGTTGGTGACTGATCATTATGCCTATATGGTTAGGTAGCGTACTTACGACGGGGACAAAAGAAACAAAAAGGACACGACACTAGCTACACTCGCATATATATTGAAGTATTGCATATATATTGAAGTATTTTTCCTGAAATAAATTCAGTTGCGAGTGTAGCGAGTGTCGTGTCCTTTTTGTTTCTTTTGTCCGCGTCGTAAGTGCGCTACCTAACCATATATATGCATAATGTCGTGCGTTTGTTTATGTGCCTATACTCGTTGCTAAAATTTGTGAGCATCACTGTTGCTTTGCCTCCCCGCAACTCTGCTATTCCTCTTGCGACGTAAATCTCGCGGTTAATCAACTGGTGCTGGTCGCCTTCAACGACGCCTTGCAGGTCAGCTACTTTCTGAGTGCCGACGGAAATGATGACGCTGGCGCGAGGGGGAATGGTGACCTGGTCTTCCAGCACATTCAAGGCATGCTTCCCTGGCGGCGTGTACCACGGTAATGCTTTTTCTGCAGATAGCGTTATTGACTTGGATCTGAGGTCGATGACTGCACCATGAAGGCCTAAGTCCATACCAAGGATGATATCTCAGGAGCAATGCTGAAGGACTACGAAGCTTGCGGGATAAATCCGGTTGTTGATGGAGACCCTCGCTGTGCAGATTCCTGCCGGCGTTACTAGGTGACCTCCAGCTGTCCGGATTTCGGGGCCTTCCCAGGCGGTCTTGACTTACTTCAGCTTCTTCGCGAACGGTCCACTGATGACAGGATAGTCAGCTACAGTATCGACGAGAGCGGTGACACTGTGGCCTTCGATGAGAACGTCGAGGTCAATCGTTCGTCGCCTACCGTTTCGATTTGGTCGCGGCGTCGGATCACGGCTACGTCGGTTTGTCCCGCTGCTTTGACGTTGCGAGGCAACTTCAGGCTGTGGTAAGGGTAACAGCTTCCGCAGTTCTTCCCACACAATCGCTCGGATCGTTTCACGCAGGTCGTCGGAGCAGACGGCATGAACAGCTGGGCTGTCTTGAATCGATCGGCGATTATACTGGCTGTTGCGCATTTCCAGCGTCTTCTCAATCGTCGTCGCCTGTGAGATGAATTCTTGCACTGTCGAGGGTGGGTTCCGCATCAGCCCAGCGAAGAGCTCTTGCTTTACCCCTCGCATGACCAACCTGACTTTCTTGTCCTCAGGCATGGCTGGGTCAGCTTGGCGGAACAGTCTGGTCATTTCCTCTTCAACTATGGCAACGCTTTCGTTTGGAAGTTGGACCCGCGTCTCTAGCAAGGCTGTGGCCCTTTCTTTTCTGACGACGCTTGCAAACGTCTGCAGGAAAGCGCTGCGAAAGGCGTCCCAAGTTCGAAGAGTGGACTCCTGCGTCTTCAAGGTAAAAGTAAACGTGGCGCAGCTTGTCGTCGGAGTCCCATTTGTTGAATGTTGAGAACCTTTCAAAAGTCTCGAGCCAGCTTTCCGGGTCTTCGAATGACGACCGACGGAAGGTTGGCGGCTGCTTGGGCTGCCGGAGTAGGATCAGCACAGGCTGCACGGGGTCGGTCATCATCGCTGCGGTCGGTGTTGGGACCTGGGGCTGTCTGGTTTGTTCGGAAAGGAGCCCGTGCTCTGCCTGCAGTCCCTTCTGCCTGCGGCTTGTTCGACGATCCGGGTTTTCTTTCCGTAGCCCTCCTCGCGGCTTGGGCTTGGGTCAGCGCTTCGCGGGGGCGTCCGGATCATAGAAGAAGCAGCTACTCGACCAGATGCCACGTGGTCGTGAGGTCAACGAAGGCAACACTTAGCACGTCCGAGATTAAATTGTTTATTTGGCCGAAGTTGTGGCCGAGGAACTGAAAGTCAAACTACAGCAATACAATGATAGCGGCGAACAGAGCGTCGACCGTCGATCAACTGACAACCGGTCAAGCGCGTAGGCTTTTATACAGGCGCTATCGAACTTTCCAGCAATATCGCTGGTGGCAGCCTTATCTCTAGACAAAGCTGGAACATTCGCGTGCGGGGCGCAATCTTAACAAAACGATCTATTACAATCGCGAAGCTTCTCGAACACTGCTTCGCAGACAGCGTCGAGCGTTGATAACCGTCCCTGCTAGTCAAACCCGAATACATCAAGACAAGACAAGAAGTGGGCGTGGCATTATTTGTCAACTGAATCTGAAGATTGCACCTTTTAGAAGACGTACGCATTCCTTTGATAGCACTGTGTTACGTAACATGGACGCTCTCGCGATGTCATGTTTAGCATACGTATATATTGCGCGTCGGGTGAAACTACACAACGTAAGTTTAGCTTGATTTCACCCCACCCGTGCGCCGCGACTGCTCCTTCTTGGTAAGTCTTCCCGTCATGCATCATTTTTTCGAGGTGTTTAAGTTGCATTTCTGTTATTTAAATGATGGATACTTGCCTCACATATATATTATGACCTTGCATTTCTCGATTCGAAGTAGCCACGAGAAGGTGACTTTCAAGATTGCGCTAATATTACTAAAAATATTGTTTCCGTACCATCAATGCCGACGTTGTTTCCTCAAAAATTTGCAAAACACAATGGAAACATCATTACCACAAGAATGTTACGTCTACGCGAATGTTCCCTTTCAAATATTATTCAAAGTGAATTGTGAATTTGTATATAAGTTACCGTGATGGCAGCGTACGTACATTATTTCTGGTTATTTTTATAGCAAAACCTTGCCATGTGGGGCAGACCGGAAGGCGTATTAACAAGTGTTTGATGGAGCATGCTAATTCATTAGGAGACGGAAGTGGAAAGCACCTACCAGTTCATTGTGGCGCATGCGCGCAAGGATACAAGCCCATCTTCAGTAGCACCAAGGTGATAGGGCGAGCCAGAAGCCAAAGAGCAAGAAAAATCTTGGAGGCATCTTGGATAGCTAGACATGGTCCTGATAAGTGCGTCAGCGACACATCCGTGTACCTTCACAGAAAAAAGCGTGATTTCCTTTGTAGTAGATAGGAGTCTTGGGGGTGGTGAAACCTGTCACGTGGTGATAAATGTCATAGCGCACGCGCTTAGTTTGTTTCATAAGGGCGGTGTATGTTTCAATAAACCAGTTGTTAGTCTGCGATCGTCCTGCGCACTTTGTTTCTGGTGTCTCGTCCTTAGTGCAGTTATAAATATTTTTCAGTTAGGACCCGAAGGTCATGGTTTCTAATCCCGGCCATGGTGGCTGCGTTTCGATGAAGGAGAAGTGCTAAACGCACCTGTACTTAGATTTAGGTGTACGTAAAGAACCCCAGGTGGTCGACATTTCCGGAGCCGTCCATTACGGCATCCCTCAAAATAACATGGTGTTATTCGAACGTAAAACAACACAAATTTTATTTATGCAACCAGAGCACACATGTGGTACGATGTTTTATAACGGTGATCGATGCAAATTATTGTTGCGGAAGGCACGAAGATACTAATGCTTTTTCAACAATTCCTATAGCATTTATGGGAATTGAAAAACTATTATTATTATTATTCATATTATTATTGTTATTGTTGTGTTGTGTTATTGTTGCGGGGTCTTCGCACCCTAGGCTGTGTTTGCAGATTGTCTAGAGAATTCCGTTCTCCTATACCCTTCCGAAAATTGTACACCGCGCTATGTCTTCCTCAACTGGAGTATGCGTCCGTGATATGGAATGGCATTGCTCAATCCAGCGGTAACACCATTGAACGAGTCCAGAACAAATTCCTTAGCATATATAACCATCGCTTTGCTAAAAAATCTCGTTCAAATACTGCTGAATTATTATCATTGCCATCACTTCACTGCCGACGAAATCGTTCTGATCTCTTGTTTCTTTACAAGCTAGTCCACGGTATCATATCCTGCCCTGTACTTCTCAATTGTGTTAATTTTCGAATTCCGCGTAAGTTAACCAGAGAGAACAGACCGTTTCATGTACCCGCCTGCTTCTTCCAACACTCTACCGTTCACAGAATACAAAGTCTCTATAATGTTAATTTTCTTGATCTTGACATTTTTCATAGTCCACAATCATTGTTTTTATCCGAGCTTTGTACTGTTTTGACATAGTATGGCACAATGTACAAAGTCTTCCCTTCTCCGTCTTTCCGCATAGTTGTATATATGCAATCTAATTTTTCATTCCCCTTCAATATTTCTCGTGTTGTCTTATTTTACTCCTCCCCTTTTGTGTTCATTTCTCTTTGTCTACGTGTATTTGCTCTTTTTATTTCTGAAGACTGTCTGTATTGTATAGTTTATTTTTATTGTTTTTTTTTTGCGTGCGCCTGCACAAAGACCTTACGGTTGTTCCTGGGCACGTTAAATAAATGATTGATTGATTGATTGATTATTTATATTATTATCATTATTAGTAGTAGTAGTAGTATATTTATTGCTTTTCCATTTTGCCGGCTACCTCAGCCTGCACTCAACTATCGCAGGATACAAAGCCTTTATAATCGCTATTGTCTTATTGCCGCTGCTTTTAAGACCTCAATATTATTGGCTTCTCCCGATCTTTGTGCACTTTAACCCTGGCGTTGCACAATGCACACATCATTTCCTCTTTCGTCTTCTAGCCTACGTGACGCATTGTTGTAGGAATTTTTTGTTTTCATTATCCTTTCTATACATCCCGTTATGTGTTCATTAATTTTTGAGGGTTGTCCTGATCTTTTGTTTAAATATTTGCTCTATTTCTTGTATTTTCGTTTGTAGACTGTCTTCATTGTATTGGTTATTATTAGTTTTTTATTGTGTGCATCAGCGCAAGGACCTTACATTTTAACAAGCGTTGAAACCTGGCCGAGTTAGTATGAGTTGATCGTCTAGCAAACAGCGCAGCAGATGTGACACAACGAAAGCCAGCGCACTGCTGGGAGTTCTGTTGGGGGCTGGTTTATTATGGTGCGAACGTCATTTTCATGGAAAGCAAATACACATGTGGCGGGATAATAGAAACTTTCAATATCAGGAGGAAGCGAGAGGTGTGCATCATTCAACCCTGAATAAGTCTGTCGGACAAGAAGTATGCATACATATGTTCTACGTGCATCTGTTTATTTATGTGACCTTCCACATGCACCCGATTCATTCTATGTTCTTTGTTTTCAGTACGTTGTTAAACATTGGTAGTGACACGTTGTCGTTGCTGAATATTTAAGGTCGATTAGTTTTTTCTTTCCAATAAAGAAGTCATGCGTCTGCGTTCGTCTGTCTCTCTGTGTTGCGCACGCTTCGCCGTTTGCGAGATGGACCTTGTCGTTGTTCCTAGCTATGTTAAATATCGTACTGATAGTTAGTAATTTTGTTATTGTTAGTATTATTACGTCACAGGTCTTTCCTTCCGTGATACACTACAGAGTGCACCCTCTGGGTTACGAAGGACGTGGAGGACCTGGTTCCTGTCTCCTGCCTGGAGCAGTTTCACGACGTGTGCGGTGTCATGGTGCCCCTTCACGACAGCGACCTCTGCTTGGATGACGAAAATGACCAGGAGGACGATGAGGATGACGCCGCCGCTGACGAGTAAAAACTGACGATTGACGCCATGAAAATCATTTCTATTATTCACGCAATTGTCATTGCTCAAGAATGCACGCACGCAAGCTCTTTTGTTAAACGCATTTGTGAGAATAAACATTTGGCGACTGCCTGATCTTGTATTCTTGCTCGTGTTCTTGATTTACAGCCATGCTGTGAACTATAATGGTACGGTACATCTCGTATATTCGCTAGCGCTGGAAGATGGAAAAAGAGAGGAGAATATGGAGATCGCTCCTTGCAACAGACTGAGATATTGTTAAAAAAAACAAAGTCACAGGTCCGCCTCAAGGGCGAAGCAATGAACGCGATAGCAAGAAGTTGGAATGTCACACAAACAACGGCAGCAGCTAGAAACTTGCTGCGCACTGCTCAAGCAGAAAGGACGCAAGAAGACAGAACACACATGGCGAGTGCAAGCTAACAGCTGCCATAGCTCGACACTTGCAGCGCGCTGCTCAAACGCAGAGAAGGACGTACGATAAGAACGCACAGGTATACATAGGACGAGCACGGCCTCTCACAGTTGTTACTTCAACTAGCCCCTACTTAGGCCCGTCTAGCTGGAAGCTCACTCTTTTCGCAAACGTGGCCGCTGGAGCGAGCAAAGTGACTTTTGTGTCGTCTACATCTTCAACGCAATGTTTACGGTGAACGCGCAAGACGTTCAAAACTACCCCTCAAGAGCTAATTACGCGAGCACGGTCGACCACGCCGTGTATGTCAAAGTACAAGTCGGAGGCGCACATTCCAACTCCGGCGAAACGCTAGAGAGTTTTAGAATTGGGAAACCAAGAAATTTGCGAGCCGACAGGACGCATGCCCAGAACGCAAGCCACTCTTGGACTCTTGCGCCCGCGTTGTCCCAATAGTGTGCCTCAATGTGTGCGCCCCCCTTAGGGTGTTGCCATTCTTTGAAGGGGCTGATGCCGCCACGACGCCATTTTTTGCCCCGCGTCTCGTGCCTCTCAGCGCAGCTGCCGTAGAGGGGTGAGAGGCCGGTAAGAAGCCGTGGGCTAAAATATGGCAGCCGCGCCGCAGTAGACGCCGCAGATGTCAGGCCCTGCAGCGCCTTCTTTTGGACGGCGAACAAAACCGGAGTGCGCGCGACCTCAAGCGAAGAAAATAAAGACGTCACTTGGCAGTGGCACAAGAATCCACTGCCTCCGTTCCCTGTGGGCGTTAGTTCTGGTCCCTGAAATAAAACTTCATTTGGGCCTAGTTAGTACATATCCCTGAAGCTAATATGAGAGCGCCAACGCACTTCTTTGTCCCTGAGCCCACCTGAATATGATTTAATGTATTCGCGTATTTAATAGAGTATCATCCTTGTTACACGTTTTGATTTAGAGCTCCGTACGTTTCTATTCTTCGTGGATGTCTTGTGCATTTGCGGTATAAATTTGCGCATTTGTGCATTTGCGTCGCTACAACCCCGAAACGGAAAACTAGCACGGGTTGCCAGCGCTAGGACGCAAACGAAGCGTGGGCAAAAATGCAGCGTGGCCTGCGTCTCGCATAACTTTAATTTCGCCACCTGTGCGGCCTCGCGCGTTTCACCCAACGCCGCGTGCATTTGTATTCTTCCATTATTATCCTGGGGAACCTATGAAGCATGGCATAATTGTCTAAGGCAGCGCGCTGCAAAGCGAGGGGTCGCTGCTTCAAATCGGCGGTCGAGCGCTTGGAATTTTTAAATGCAAAGTATTTCTTAGCGAACCTTTAGCGGTTTGAGCGTTTCTATCTATCTATCTATCTATCTATCTATCTATCTATCTATCTATCTATCTATCTATCTATCTATCTATCTATCTATCTATCTATCTATCTATCTATCTATCTATCTATCTATCTATCTATCTATCTATCCAACCCACTTCATCTGGGTGCTCTCATGATCACTTCCTCAACTTAGAGTAGACCAAAATAGGACTTGGAGGGTAAGAGGATTTGACAATTATGACTGTCCGTGCGTTCATGACATGAATAATGTGAAAATCGTACATCATCAAACCCTTTCCTCCAGACACGTGTCCACATACCCGTTAACCTTGGGCCGCGGTGTACGGGCATATGACACAGGTGATTGACCGTTTATATCTGCCCAGGAACGGCGAGAACAGACATTGGTAATTTAAATGCGAAAGCGGCGAATGCGACCCGACGAATGGAAGGAACACATATTAGGATCCCAATAGGAATCAAACCCAATCTTGTCTATACCTACTATCATCAAATATGTAGTTTAAAAGCGTGCCTTTTGTGTGTGAATACTCTCTTCCTCTTTGCCTCTTTGCAAATAGTCAAAGCCGCTGGTTAGGATCAGGTAACATCAGACCTGTTGAAAGATGCTGGAGAGATGATGTTAGAAAAACTGGCCACCCTGTATACGAAGTGTATCTCGACGGGGAGAATACCAGAATCTTGGAAGAATGCCAACGCCATATTGATCCATAAGAAAAGGGACGTCAAGGACCTAAAAAAATTACAGGCCCATCAGCTTACTGTTCGTTGTCTACAAGCTATTTACAAAAGTAATTGCTAACAGAATCCAGGGTGTCGTCTATCCGGGGAAGGGGATACACGTCCTTCTTCGTGACTTTGTTCAGGCGACGACAATCGACGCAACAACGTAGAGTCCCATCCTTCTTCTTCACTAGCACCACCAGCGATGCCCACGGGCTCTTCGACGGCTGGATGATGTCGTCGCGTAGTATTTCGTTGACATGTTTCTTCACGGCCTCGCGTTCTCCCGTCGAAACTCTCTACGGGCTCTGACGGAGTGGTCTGGCGCTTTCCTCTGTTATGATGCGATGTTTTGCCACGGTAGTCTGCCGAATTCTTGACGACTACAAAAAGCAGCCGTTGTATTTCAAGAGCAGGATTTTGAGCTGTTCTTGTTTGTGCTTCTGAAGGCTGGGATTGATGTTGAAAGCTGGTTGCGGCGCTTTATTCATCGGACTAGGCTCGGGAGAGTCGGTGAGGCCGAAAGCATTGCTGGCTTCTACGATTTCTTCGATCTAGGCGACCGTCGTGTCTTGGCTCACGTGCTTGTACTCGTTGCTGAAATTCGTGAGCATAACTGTTGCTTTGCCTACCCGCAGCTCTGCTACCCCTCTTGCGACGCAAATCTTACGGTTAATCAAGTGGTGCCGGTCGTCTTCAACAACGCCGTCCAGTTCTGCTGATTTCTGAGTGCCGACAGAAATGACGACGCTGGAGCGAGGGGGAATGGTGACCTGGTCTTTCAGCACATTCAAGGCGTGCTTTCTTGGCGGAGTGTGCGGCGGTAGTGCCTTTTCCGTGGACAGTGTTATCGACTTAGACCTCGGGTCGATGATTGCAGCATGAAGGCCTAAGAAGTCCATACCAAGGATGACAACTCTCGAGCAACGCTGCAGGACTACGAAGTTCGCGAGATAAATCCGGTTGTTAATGGTGAGTCTCGCCGTGCAGATTCCCTCCGGTGTTACGAGGTGACCTCCAGCTGTCCGGATTTCGGGGCCTTCCTAGGCTGTCCTAACTTTCTTCAGCTTCGTGGCGAACGGTCCACTGATGACAGAATAGTCGGCTCCGGTGTCGACGAGAGCTGCGACGCTGTGGCCGTCGATAAGAACGTCGAGGTCGCTAGTTCGTCGTCTTGCGTTGCAGTTAGGTCGTGGCGTCGGGTCATGGCTACGTCGGTTTGTTCCGCTGCATCCACGTTGCGCCGTCAGGTCTACTTCGGTCCGCGAGGTTTCGTCGTCAGGGGTTCGCGTCGTGTCCTGAAGCCTTCGTCGTGGCAGTGGCAGCGGCGTCGGCGGCGGAGGGTCTTCGGTATTTCGTCGTACAGCAACCGTACCTCCATCGGTTGCTGCCCTGAGTTTTCCGGATGCGGGCTAGGTGACCGGCCCCGGGTTGGGCCAGTGTATGGTCGGCGTTGGGGAGAGGAGTAGCGACCTGGCGACGGCGATCGGGAAGGTCCTCGGGGGGTCCACTCCGCTCCTGCCAGATAGTCGGCGATATCACGTGGTCGTTCACCCTGCTGTGGAAGCGGCGCGTCGACGGCGAACCCACGCAGTCCCATCTGTCGATAATGGCAGCGGCGGTAGGTGTGGCCGGCTTCTCCGCAGTGGTAACAGAGGGGACGATGGTCGGGGGCGCGCCAAACGTCGGTCTTCCTCGGCGTGTATCGCTGACCGGCTGGCGGGCGGCATGACGTCGGTGGTGGCGGCGGTGGTGCCTGGCGGCGGAACTGCTGGGGCGGCGCGGCGCCTTGACGTGGGCAAAGAGGGGGGGCGTTGCGTCTCGCTGCAGCAGCACAGCTCATTGCTTGCAGCTGCGGCGGCGTCGGCTGAGGAACACCCAGTGACTGTAGGATTTCCTCGCGTTCAACGTCCGCAATCAACGTCACTTCGGGCTCTGCAAAAGGTGCGAGCTTTCGCAGCTCCTCTCGCACGATGGCATGGATCGTTTCGCGCAAGTCGTCGGGGCCGAGGGCATGAACTGCTGCCCTGTCTTGGAATGCGCGGTGATTGTATTGCCGAGTGCGCATATCGAGCGTCTTCTCGATGGTTGTCGCATCCGAGAGGAATTTTTGGACGGTCTTGTGTGGGTTCCGCATCTGCCCAGCGAAGAGCTCCTGCTTGACTCCTCGCATGAGAAGGCGAACTTTTTTCTCTTCGGGCATGGTAGGGTCTGCGTGGCGGAACAGCCTGGTCATCTCTTTCGTGAAGAGCGCCACGTTTTCGTTTGGCTTCTGCACGCGGGTCTCGAGCAGAGCCTCAGCCCTCTCTTTGCGGACGACGCTCGTGAATGCGCTGAGGAAGCTGTCGCGAAAAATCTCCCACGTTGTCAGGCTTCGCTCTTGGTTCTCGAACCACGTCCGAGCGGCGTCTTCCAAAGCGAAATAGACATGCCGTAGCTTGTCTTCGCTGGTCCAGACATTAAAAACGGCGACTCGGTCGTAGGCTTCGAGCCAGCTTTCCGGGTCTTCGAACGACGATCCGCGGAAGGTTGGCGGCTCCTTGGGCGTCCGGAGAAGGATCGGTGCGGGCGGCACAGCGTCTGTCATCGTCGCTGTGGTCGAGGTCAGGGTCTTTGTTTGCCGGGTCTTTTCAGGTAGAGACCCGTGCTCTGGCGGTAGACCTTGTTGCCTGCGGCTTGCTCGCTGCTCGGCCTTGGCGTCGACGTCTTCTTTGCGACTCAAGCTTGGTTCGCGGCTTGACGTGGGCGTCCGGAGCATGGACGAACAGCACCTCCACCAGATGTCACGGGGTCGTGACGTCGACGAAGGCAGCAGTCAGCACGGCAGAGATGAAACTTTATTTGGCCGAACTTGTGGCCGAGAAGGTAAACGTCAAACTACAGTAATACACTGATAGCGGCGAACAGAGCGTCGACCGTCGATCAACTGACAAGCGGTCACGCCCGTCGGCTTTCACACAGGCTTTATGGAACTTTCCAGCAATATCGCTGGTGGCGGCGTTATCTCTCTACAAAGCTGGAACATTCGCGTGCGGCGCGCAATCTTAACAAAACAATCTACTAAAGTCGTGAAGCTTCTCGAACACTGCTTCGCGGCCAGCGTCGAGCGTTGATAACCGTCCTTGCTGGTCAAACTCGAACACATCAAAATAAAAGAAGAAGTGGGCGTGGCACTACGTTGTATTTGACGCCGCTAGAGACAAAAGCTCATTTTTGAAAATATATACTGGCCTCAGCAAACGCTTTCAAAATCCATGTTGTCATCGTTCGAAACCATTAAGGTGGCTTCGCCATGTGCTTTTTCGCGTTTCCTCATTCACCAAATGGCTGACAGGTGTGATGCTTTTGGTACTGCGAGGTATGGGCAATCTCCTATTACAGGAGGAATACGTTCTCTCGTTAGTGTCCATTTAGGACAGTTCTAGAGAAGTAGTTTGACAGTTCATCGTACCACCGGTGCAAAGGGAGAGGTACGGCTTAACTTCAGTGCATAAGTTGTACCGAAACCTATTTGATTTTATTCCTCTTTGGCAATGAATGGGGGCCCAACTCTGAAGAACCCAGAATCACAAGGGTTACACCACGTGGGCGACCATTAACCCACGAATAAAGCTTAACTAGTAACCGAGGGGCTCGTCAGAAAAAAAAATGCGGATGTTCGCTAGCGTCGCGTAGCGATTTATCGCGAAATGTGAAGGCCGACGAAGGCACATGTGGGGCTGCGTGTAGCGAACAAACATACACGACGTGGAACGGAGCTAAGGTGCACCTTTCACGGATTGAAATGGGACGTCAAAACATTCACTGCCGCGATAGGTATGCGCGATTGCTCGAAATAAACGCGTCCTGTCGCTACGGTTCTGGCCGCTAAAGGTTATTTTCAAGCTGACGTATTTGTTCGAGTCGGAATTACGCCGTTATGACCCGAATTGAAGAAGGTGGAGATAACACGTACGTTACTCAGCACTTAATTGCAGCGCTTCAATCTATAAGCACTGTGGGTTTCTCGCCGTAGTGATTGCAGTACCAGAGTGACGTAACGTTGCTTGCTGTGCCATGCAGTAGTGCGGCAAAGCTGGGAGTGTTAGGAGATACGGGGCCTCGCAAGTGACGGCAACCCTCCGGAGATGGACTTTATAAATTATGCACACGTCGTCAAAATATTTTAAAGAACACTCACATTTACATCAGTATATAGGGTAAAGACGAGCTCTTCCATGAGGCTATTTTCGGCATACCTGTGCACCTACACACTCTAGTCGTAGAACGTCCATTATGCCTGCACATCTTCGCAACTACTAATACATGTAAATAAAACATACATCGGCAAGAAAAATGCCGTTTCAAAAACTATACTTCATATCTGAGATAATCGCTGGTAATTTTTAGGCTAGTCTTACTTGGCAACTAATAATCAGGGTGCCCGTCACGACAATTCTTTATACATATAGACTGAAAATACGAATCTGAAGATTGCACCGTTCAATAGACGTACCCATTGCTCTCATATCACCGCGTTATACAGTTAACATGTTGGCTCTCGTGATCTCATGTTTAGTATGCATGTATTGCGCGTCCTGTTAAATTCTACAACTAAAGTCTAGCTGGATCTCACCCCACCCATTCTCCGCGACTGCTCCTTCTTGGTAAGTGTTCCCGTCATGCAACATTTGTTTGAGGTCTCTAAGTTGCGTTTTTGTTGTTTATATGATGAATGCTTGGCTCGCAAACATAAGATGACGTTGTATTTCTCAATTCGAAGGAGCCAAGTAATGGTAACATTCGAGCCGGAACTCATCATACTAAAATATTTTCTCTGTAAAATCAATTCCGACGTTGTTTCCTCAAAAACTATGAAAGCACTATGGAAACATCACAACATCAAGAATGTTACGCCTACGCAAATTTTCCATTTTAAATATTATTCCTAGTGAATTGTGGATTTCTATATAAGTTACCGTGGTTACACTCTACATACATTATTTTTCGTTATTGATATAGCAAAACCTTCCAATGCGGCCAATAGTTTTCTAAAGCATCCAGCGCAATCTGCAGCTTTTGTCAGAAATACAGCGTTTAAAAGGTTGCATGAATGTTTGTAGTTTAGCACAGTATATTTACTTCAAAGAATCATGTTTGAGGTGTGTAGGAGCAAACACCGCCAGGTAGCAGCTCGACAAACTCCCGTATCCCTTGTGCGCATGTCAGTACAGGGCAGAAAACGCCAAGTGCACCGAGCAAACAACACACAATTACAGCGCCACCAGCACGAGCAGTGATAAGTAGTGCATTGCGGTGACAAACTTATAAAACAATAAAAATATGATGCATTCATGTTAGGTACATTTGCAGCTGTCAAAAAGAAAGTAAAAAGCGAGGTCCATCTGCTTCTTTGCCCCTTCATGTCATGCCAAAGTTGAAAATGATATAGGCGGAGCATCAGACACGTGCGCTCGGACCAGCCGCCTGATGTTGGTAAACATGCCTTTAGGAAATGTGAGCACATCGAGCGTTGGTTAAATAACGATTCACTGGGAACCCTTGGGAAGTGTGACATACAAAACAACAATGAATCAGACAAATCTCCATCGATAGTGGTAAACAGATTCTGTGGGGAAAATATTTCCACTTTTTAGGTTACATTGATCGTATGATACTCAGTCGTTCACACATTAGTATATGCGTTCTAAGCGTTTGAAGCAGAGAGGTATACATTATGCGCCGACACATATAAAGGCAAGAGACGCGGTATGTGAAAGAGATATGGCTTCAGGATGGCCCATCTCTTTTACGTTACTCAACGCTTATAATCGCCAAACTGCAAAGACCCCCGGTGTATTGAATGTAGATACAGCCTCCCGAGAGAATGCCAAATGCGCGATCTGAAGTCGCTGCTGAAAAAAAGAATTCCCACATATCAAATTCACTACGGCTTCATTACCTTAGTTATCGTCCCTAACGTCCATAGAATTCAGCTTAGCTGGTCAGGGATGACAAATACGTAAATTCGCTTGATACTGTCTGCACTCGTAACGATGCTGAATGCGTTAAATGTTCCAATTCGAACGAACCACTGCTTCCCTTTGTAGCATTTTATGGAACCTGAATGGTCTAGTATAGTGAAAAAAAAAATTGAGTGGCCTAGCGGTTGTGGTGCTCCACGGATGACCCGAAAGTCACGCGTTCTAATCCCGGCTGCGGTGGTCGCATTTCGATGAAGGCGAAATGCTAAACGCCAGTCTACTTAGATTTAGGTGCACATTAAAGCGCCCCAGGTGGTCGAACTTTCTGCAGCCGTCCACTACGGCATCCCTAATTTAGAATCATATAGTCGCACTCCGATATGAAACCTCACAAATTTTAATTACGCAACTAGAACACCGACATGGTATGTGTGCTGTATTATAACTGTCTTTGATGCAAATTATTGTTGCGAAAACTACGAAGATACTAATGTTATTCAGGGATCTCTATCTCGCATATATGGAAGTTCAAAAACTACTACTACTACTACTATTATTATTATTTATGATTGCCTTATTATGAGGTAATTATGATTACGACGTTGTTACTATTATTATTATTATTATTATGCACGTTAGCTGATGCAGCGGGCTTCGTTCTCTAGGCTGTTGTGATGTGGGTAACGTCGCAATGTTTCGCGAACCTGGAACTGCGGAACACAGAAGTTATATTCAACGAAAGACACACATTACAAGTACACGTGCACGCGGTTCGCAAACATAACAAAAAGGAGTAGGCAGTCTCACAAGTCTGTGCCGTAGCCCGGTGCCTTGAGGTGGAACCCGTTGCGTACTCGTGGTGCAGCCGTCGATTGGGTACACAGGTCAGCGTCCCGCTGCAGAAGGCATCGCCAGGCCTAGGCGTAGCCGCACACCGTCATCGACGTCGGCTCGCTGGACATGGTCAGCAGCCCCGCGGTCTCGAGGACGCTCGCCGTGTCTGAGATGTCCGCAGGAGGGCCCACCCAGAACTCGTGCCGGGTCACGCCGACAGGCCGTGCCCCGAGGACGTCAGCGGCTCGAAGACAGAAACCCGGGCTTCTGAACCTCGCGCGTAGTTGCGGGTTCGCCCTGGGCTCTCTCGCTTCGTCTTGTCGGCTCGGCGTTCCAACAGCTCTGTTCCGCGCGAGCGCCTTCTCTTCTTTTTCTTTCAATGCGCGAGCTTCAATGTCCCTTCATTTTCGTCATCTTCTAGGGGATTCAGCGCTGTCGTCTGCTACACTCGCATTCTTTCAATTTGCTTCATCACATCACCCCCCACTTAAGAAAGTTCTTCCGGTAGGAGAACTTGAAGGCACTGGGGACACGTTGGTTCGCAGACGGAAACACGCACGTAAGCACCACTGCACAGCACAACAGTTCCGAGCCCCGCACACTCGGCACATCTGATCACAAAGTACACACCAGAAGAAAGAAAATAGAAACAAGTCACTAAACTACTAAATTGTCATAATCCCTGCGTAGTGTCCTACGACACAGTAACAAAGAGCGAAAGAAAGAACTTAACTTGATTTTTTTTTCTTGTTGCCACACGCTATGTCTTCGTAGACACATCGCTCATGGGTACGGCAACCAGTTCTTATAGCCTACGCCTACAATTTCACACCCTACAACATACACAGTCTAGAAAGCGTATTGCATCAGTCTTCGAAACGATCGCGTTTCCTTTCTCGACTATAGAAGTTACGTGGCCCGTATACAGTCGCGTGTTTTCCACCTGCCGTAGGCAGACTTGTTGGTTCTTCTCGACGACCTTGACTTGCAGGCGTCGGTCAGGAGTGAGAGAATCCAATCTGCTCACATCGCCAGTTGATTCCTTTTGTTGAAACGGAACGAATGATCGCTTGTTGGATTCTGTGACATCCGAGATAGTTTTCCTAGGTTATCGTTGGCGACTCTCTTAAATGGAGTATATTCCAGTGGTACTCGACCAACTAGATCCTTGGGAACCGTTCTCTGACACGTGTGGCACGATTTAACAAATCGTGTAATGTCCGACTGGACACCGGGCCAGTAGAATTCTTCTAGCACACGGTGTTTGGTTATCTTAAGCCCTTGATGGCCCGAAAGAATCCCTTCGTGGGCCAATTGCATCACGAAACGTCGGAGGCTCCTTGGTACCACAAGCTGCTCCACTTGTCTCTTCGAACGAAGCGTGAACTTGCGGTAAAGAATTCCCTTCCTTCATAAGAACAGGATGTCGGCGAACCTGGTCTTCAACTCTTGGTGAACTGCTTCGAAACATTTCCGCAGGCTGCCGTCATCCTTCTGCCTGTCGCTGAGGTCTTGTGGGCTAATGTCCAAGTAGTTGACATCTGCTACGGGTAGCAGATTCGGCTCTCGTGTTGCCTGTTGGTTTACTGCTGCACCTTTTCTATTGACAACTGATCACCGGGCAGCTGATGGTGAGGTCTCTGGGGAGAAGGATCTATTGGTAGCACTGCTGTAATGTTCCGCGCTGGATACTCATAGAAGGCACGAATATGTCCTCTTCCAGTCACTGTCAGAAGCGGATACATCACGAACGCCTTGCACATTGCCTAGGACAACATCATACAAGGGATTGTCCATGCAGATAGCTCGAGTCTTGCCTGTGAAAAACGGTGAGATATCTCCACATCTGCTTCAGGCAGCTTGAGCAATGTTCTGTCCAGAAGACAGACTGATGAGGTGTTTCCTGTCAGTTTGCTGTCTGATACGAGGGACCTCTTCACAATAATGGCATCGCACCCCGTATCACGTAGTACTGTAGCAGGATGTCCTTCAAGTAGACCCTCAGCTGTTGGCATACATTTTTTGTATAGTTTGGGCGTTTGCGTTCTTCCGCGTTCCAAGCTTCCGGAAACGCAGCGCAAAGCCCCTGACTCTGATTTAACGGCTTGCGGCAGATCTACGTGCTGTAACGAGCACGAGGCCTGCTCGATAGTGCTGGCCTTTTTGGGGCAGTCACCTGTCTGATGCTCAGTGCAGTGACACTTTGCACAGAACGGTGGCTTTGTGCTTGGACTCTTTGTGTTGGTCCAGCAATCGGCAGCTTTATGACCTCGTTTACCACAAAGAAAGCAATGTGTCTTTCCTTTTCATCTCGTCGCTCAGACGTTCGAGTTTGACCTGGCGGCTTGTTCGGGTCGTCGTCTTTTCCTTTACCAAGGTTTACTAACCCTTGCGCCTCCAGGTAATGGTCCGTAGCTTCTGCTAGTTGGTCAAGTCCTTGGCAATTCCTTTCTTTAAGAAAGACTGCCACTTTCTCATGACATTGTACGAGAAACTGTTCTGAGACGATCTTGTCTCGCAGAGCATCGTACGTCCGGTACGTCTTGGCCATTTCTTGCCAATGGTCAAAATAACCCAATAGACGTCCGGCGAACTGTCTGCCAGTTTCTGCATTATCAGGTTTCGCTGATCGAAACTTGGTTCGATAACCTTCCTCTGTGAACCTGAAGCGTTGTAGTAGGGTTTTGTTCAACGTTATGTAGTCCATGGCATGCTCAGGTGCCATCCTACCTACAACACTTAAGGCCTCTCCTGTCAAGCAAAGGCTTAGTGATAGGGCCCATTTGTCTTGGGGCCAGTCTTGGCTCGTAGCGACGCGTTCAAACCGCTGTATATATGCGTCCAGCTCATCGCGTTCAGCGTTAAAGGCGGGGATGAGCTTATGTGGACTTTGGTAGCTCTGCGTGCTGCCTACGGGCACACCGTCGGGAAGCTGCCCAGTAGTTGTGCTACCTGCTGTCGCACCTAACTCATGCAACTTTAACTTCAGCTCTAGAACTTCCTTCTCTGCCCTTAATCTAGCGACTGCCTCCGCCTCGGCTTCTTTCGCGGCATTTCGTTCAGCCAGACGAGCGTCACGTGCCTCTTTTTCGCGTGCGCGTTCTTGGTCCGTCCAGTCTTTTAGTGCTGAGCCGCTCAACCCTAACTCCTTTCCGATTGCCGTCAGCTTATCTGCCTCCATCATCGACCGTCCACACACACATATGCGATGTGATGCTCTTCTTAGATGGAACAAGAGCAGTCCTGTCTCGCGGACGCCAGATAAGTGATGGTGAGGTTAGTCACGTCGCAAGGCGTGTGACGCGAGGAAGATGCAGACAGTGCGGAACACAGGAAGTTATATTCAACGAAAGACACACATTACAAGTACACGTGCACGCGGTTCGCAAACATAACAAAAAGGAGTAGGCAGTCTCACAAGTCTGTGCCGTAGCCCGGTGCCTTGAGGTGGAACCCGTTGCGTACTCGTGGTGCAGCCGTCGATTGGGTACACAGGTCAGCGTCCCGCTGCAGAAGGCATCGCCAGGCCTAGGCGTAGCCGCACACCGTCATCGACGTCGGCTCGCTGGACATGGTCAGCAGCCCCGCGGTCTCGAGGACGCTCGCCGTGTCTGAGATGTCCGCAGGAGGGCTCACCCAGAACTCGTGCCGGGTCACGCCGACACGCCGTGCCCCGAGGACGTCAGCGGCTCGAAGACAGAAACCCGGCCTTCTGAACCTCGCGCGTAGTTGCGGGTTCGCCCTGGGCTCTCTCGCTTCGTCTTGTCGGCTCGGCGTTCCAACAGCTCTGTTCCGCGCGAGCGCCTTCTCTTCTTTTTCTTTCAATGCGCGAGCTTCAATGTCCCTTCATTTTCGTCATCTTCTAGGGGATTCAGCGCTGTCGTCTGCTACACTCGCATTCTTTCAAGTTGCTTCATCACATCACCCCCCACTTAAGAAAGTTCTTCCGGTAGGAGAACTTGAAGGCACTGGGGACACGTTGGTTCGCAGACGGAAACACGCACGTAAGCACCACTGCACAGCACAACAGTTCCGAGCCCCGCACACTCGGCACATCTGATCACAAAAGTACACACCAGAAGAAAGAAAATAGAAACAAGTCACTAAACTACTAAATTGTCATAATCCCTGCGTAGTGTCCTACGACACAGTAACAAAGAGCGAAAGAAAGAACTTAACTTCATTTTTTTTTCTTGTTGCCACACGCTATGTCTTCGTAGACACATCGCTCATGGGTACGGCAACCAGTTCTTATAGCCTACGCCTACAATTTCACACCCTACAACATACACAGTCTAGAAAGCGTATTGCATCAGTCTTCGAAACGATCGCGTTTCCTTTCTCGACTATAGAAGTTACGTGGCCCGTATACAGTCGCGTGTTTCCACCTGCCGTAGGCAGACTCTGTTGGTTCTTCTCGACGACCTTTGACTTGCAGGCGTCGGTCAGGAGTGAGAGAATCCAATCTGCTCACATCGCCAGTTGATTCCTTTTGTTGAAACGGAACGAATGATCGCTTGTTTGGATTCTGTGACATCCGAGATAGTTTTCCTAGGTTATCGTTGGCGACTCTCTTAAATGGAGTATATTCCAGTGGTACTCGACCAACTAGATCCTTGGGAACCGTTCTCTGACACGTGTGGCACGATTTAACAAATCGTGTAATGTCCGACTGGACACCGGGCCAGTAGAATTCTTCTAGCACACGGTGTTTGGTTATCTTAAGCCCTTGATGGCCCGAAAGAATCCCTTCGTGGGCCAATTGCATCACGAAACGTCGGAGGCTCCTTGGTACCACAAGCTGCTCCACTTGTCTCTTCGAACGAAGCGTGAACTTGCGGTAAAGAATTCCCTCCTTCATAAAGAACAGGATGTCGGCGAACCTGGTCTTCAACTCTTGGTGAACTGCTTCGAAACATTTCCGCAGGCTGCCGTCATCCTTCTGCCTGTCGCTGAGGTCTTGTGGGCTAATGTCCAAGTAGTTGACATCTGCTACGGGTAGCAGATTCGGCTCTCGTGTTGCCTGTTGGTTTACTGCTGCACCTTTTCTATTGACAACTGATTCACGGGCAGCTGATGGTGAGGTCTCTGGGGAGAAGGATCTATTGGTAGCACTGCTGTAATGTTCCGCGCTGGATACTCATAGAAGGCACGAATATGTCTCTTCCAGTCACTGTCAGAAGCGGATACATCACGAACGCCTTGCACATTGCCTAGGACAACATCATACAAGGGATTGTCCATGCAGATAGCTCGAGTCTTGCCTGTGAAAAACGGTGAGATAATCTCCACATCTGCTTCAGGCAGCTTGAGCAATGTTCTGTCCAGAAGACAGACTGATGAGGTGTTTCCTGTCAGTTTGCTGTCTGATACGAGGGACCTCTTCACAATAATGGCATCGCACCCCGTATCACGTAGTACTGTAGCAGGATGTCCTTCAAGTAGACCCTCAGCTGTTGGCATACATTTTTTGTATAGTTTGGGCGTTTGCATTCTTCCGCGTTCCAAGCTTCCGGAAACGCAGCGCAGAGCCCCTGACTCTGATTTAACGGCTTGCGGCAGATCTACGTGCTGTAACGAGCACGAGGCCTGCTCGATAGTGCTGGCCTTTTTGGGGCAGTCACCTGTCTGATGCTCAGTGCAGTGACACTTTGCACAGAACGGTGGCTTTGTGCTTGGACTCTTTGTGTTGGTCCAGCAATCGGCAGCTTTATGACCTCGTTTACCACAAAGAAAGCAATGTGGTCTTTCCTTTTCATCTCGTCGCTCAGACGTTCGAGTTTGACCTGGCGGCTTGTTCGGGTCGTCGTCTTTTCCTTTACCAAGGTTTACTAACCCTTGCGCCTCCAGGTAATGGTCCGTAGCTTCTGCTAGTTGGTCAAGTCCTTGGCAATTCCTTTCTTTAAGAAAGACTGCCAGTTTCTCATGACATTGTACGAGAAACTGTTCTGAGACGATCTTGTCTCGCAGAGCATCGTACGTCCGGTACGTCTTGGCCATTTCTTGCCAATGGTCAAAATAACCCAATAGACGTCCGGCGAACTGTCTGCCAGTTTCTGCATTATCAGGTTTCGCTGATCGAAACTTGGTTCGATAACCTTCCTCTGTGAACCTGAAGCGTTGTAGTAGGGTTTTGTTCAACGTTATGTAGTCCATGGCATGCTCAGGTGCCATCCTACCTACAACACTTAAGGCCTCTCCTGTCAAGCAAAGGCTTAGTGATAGGGCCCATTTGTCTTGGGGCCAGTCTTGGCTCGTAGCGACGCGTTCAAACCGCTGTATATATGCGTGCAGCTCATCGCGTTCAGCGTTAAAGGCGGGGATGAGCTTATGTGGACTTTGGTAGCTCTGCGTGCTGCCTACGGGCACACCGTCGGGAAGCTGCCCAGTAGTTGTGCTACCTGCTGTCGCACCTAACTCATGCAACTTTAACTTCAGCTCTAGAACTTCCTTCTCTGCCCTTAATCTAGCGACTGCCTCCGCCTCGGCTTCTTTCGCGGCATTTCGTTCAGCCAGACGAGCGTCACGTGCCTCTTTTTCGCGTGCGCGTTCTTGGTCCGTCCACTCTTTTAGTGCTGAGCCGCTCAACCCTAACTCCTTTCCGATTGCCGTCAGCTTATCTGCCTCCATCATCGACCGTCACACACACACATATGCGATGTGATGCTCTTCTTAGATGGAACAAGAGCAGTCCTGTCTCGCGGACGCCAGATATGTGATGGTGAGGTTAGTCACGTCGCAAGGCGTGTGACGCGAGGAAGATGCAGACAGTGCGGAACACAGGAAGTTATATTCAACGAAAGACACACATTACAAGTACACGTGCACGCGGTTCGCAAACATAACAAAAAGGAGTAGGCAGTCTCACAAGTCTGTGCCGTAGCCCGGTGCCTTGAGGTGGAACCCGTTGCGTACTCGTGGTGCAGCCGTCGCTTGGGTACACAGGTCAGCGTCCCGCTGCAGAAGGCATTGCCAGGCCTAGGCGTAGCCGCACACCGTCATCGACGTCGGCTCGCTGGACATGGTCAGCAGCCCCGCGGTCTCGAGGACGCTCGCCGTGTCTGAGATGTCCGCAGGAGGGCCCACCCAGAACTCGTGCCGGGTCACGCCGTGCCCCGAGGACGTCAGCGGCTCGAAGACAGAAACCCGGGCTTCTGAACCTCGCGCTTAGTTGCGGGTTCGCCCTGGGCTCTCTCGCTTCGTCTTGTCGGCTCGGCGTTCCAACAGCTCTGTTCCGCGCGAGCGCCTTCTCTTCTTTTTCTTTCGATGCGCGAGCTTCAATGTCCCTTCATTTTCGGCATCTTCTAGGGGATTCAGCGCTGTCATCTGCTACACTCGCATTCTTTCAAGTTGCGTCATCACAGATGTGTTTGTAGAATATGAGAACGGATAACTGGGCTAGTTTGTGGGAACTCATGTTAAGGCAGGTAGCGCAAAGAGACACGGACACAAGCGAAGAATAAGTGCACAGGACAAGCGCCAAGGTGGCGCTTGTCCTGTGCACTTATTCTTCGCTTGTGTCCGTGTCTCTTTGCGCTACCTGCCTTGTAGAATATCTCGAGAATTCAGGTCTCCCATGGCCCTACACAAATTGTACACGGCAATATATCTTCCGCAACTTCAGTATGCGTCCGTGATATGGAATGGCATTGCTCAATCCAGCGGTAACACCATTGAACGAGTCCAGAAAAAATTCCTCAGCATATATAACCATCGCTTTGCTAAGAATGACTCTTGATCTCGTTCAAATACTGCTGAATCATTATCACTGCCATCACTTCACTGCCGACCAAATCGTTCTGATCTCTTATTTCTTTACAAGCTAGTCCACGGTATCATATCCTGCCCTGTACTTCTCAATTGTGTTAATTTTCGAATTCCGCGTAAGTTAACCAGAGAGAACAGACCGTTTCATGTACCCGCCTGCTTCTTCCAACACTCTACCGTTCACAGAATACAAAGTCTTTATAATATTAATTTTCTTGATCTTGACGTTTTTCATAGTTCACAATCATTGTTTTTATCCGAGCTTTGCACTCTTTTGACATAGTATGGCACAATGTACAAAGTCTTCCCTTCTTCGTCTTTCCGCATAGTTGTATATGTGGAATCTGATTTTTTATTCCCCTTCAATATTTCTCACATTCTCTTATTTTACTCCTCCCCTTTTGTGTTCATTTCTCTTTGTCTACGTGTTTTTGCTCTTTTTATTTCTGAAAACTGTCTGTATCGTATTGTTTATTTTTATTGTTTTTGTTGCGTGCGCCTGCACAAAGACCTCACGGTTGTTCCTGGGCACGTTAAATAAATGATTGATGGATTGATTGATTATTATTATTATTATTATTATTATTATTATTATTATTTATAATAATATTATTATTATTATTATTATTATTATTATTATTATTATTATTATTATTATTAATGGCATTGCTCTTTCATGTTGCCGGCTACCTCTGCTAGCACTCAACTGTTCACAGGATACAAAGCCTTTATAATAGCTAATGTCTTATTTGGGCTGTTTCTAAGACCTCAGAGTAATTTGTTCCTCCCGAGCTTTGTGCAGTTTAACCGTCGAGTCTCACAATGCAAACATCATTTTCTCTTTCGTCTTCCAGCCTACGTGACGCGTTGTGGTAGGAATTTTTTTTCATTATCCTTCGATACATCCCATTATGTGTTCATGTATTTTTTATCGTTGTCCTGACCTTTTGTTTGCATATACGCTATATTTCTTGTATTTTCTCTTGTACACTGTGTTCACTGTATTGGCTATTTTTAGTAATTTTATTGCGTGCGCTAGCGCAAGCACCTTACCGTTTAACAAGCGTTGAATGTCGGCCGAGTTAGTAGGAGTGGATCTTCTAGCAAACAACGAAGCAGACGGCACACAAAGAAAGCCAGCGAACAGCCGGCAGTGCTGTTGCGGGTCAGTTTTTAATGATGCGAATATCATTTTTATGGAAAGCAGATACATAGGCGTGGGATAATAGAGACTGAAAAAATCTAAGTTCCTCAGCAACGGCGAAGCAATGCATGCGATAGCAAAAAAAAGTTTCACTCACAAGAAGAACACCAAGCAGCTCGATACATGGAGCGCGCCCATCAAGCGCAAAGGACTCACGTAAAGAACACACACAAGGTGCTGGGAACGAACAACGGCAACAGCTCGACACAACGAAGGACGCTCTAAAAGAGCGCACAGGTATAGACACGAAGACCGCGAACTAACAACAGTGACAGTAACTTATTCATGCTTGAGCGGTGCGCTACAACCCAACGCACTTGGAATTTTTTTTCTTTTCTTGAAAACTGCGGCGCGTGGTGTGGCCCCTCCGCGTCTCCTGCCGCGGGTTGGCGTTCGACGCATTAGTTCTCCGGCGTTCCACATCGCGTGTGGGTGCAGAAATGGGCCACGTTTTAGTGCGCGTCTCAAGGGCAGTTTTCAAACAAAAGCAAAATCTAGGAGCATTGCTTTAAAGCGCGCTCTGCGGGCAATCACGCTGGTGACACTGCACACAAGGAAACACCTCCGAGACCTGAATACGGCCAGCGTTAAATGGTGTATATAAATAGCTCGCCGTCAGCTTTCTGCGCAGCCGGTGGCGCGTGGCAGAGTTGTTTAAATCGGTGCGCTGAAGAGCGAATAGTCGCAAATTCGAATCCTGGCGCCGCCCTTGTAATTTTTTTTCTTCTGATTTAATTTTTCTTAGTTGGTTCTACATATATATATATATATATAGGGTTATGGGAAGTATCACGCAGGCCCTGGTACTGTAGGAAGGTATTTGAGACACCACGTACGGAGCACAGTTTATTTCGACGTTTCGGCCGTGGGACCGGCCTTCGTCTAGGAATACAGAGCATAAAAAATCGCGCACTTATATATGCCAAAGATTGGGGGCCCCCAAACACGTGTTCTAATATAATAAACAGGCAATCGTATATCAGTACAAAGCAATTTTTCACTGATCAAAAATACAGCACTGTGTGATATCACCATGTGTCAGTCATTGGCAAGTGAGGTGGCTTAACGGGATACATGTGTAAGTACATAGCGGCAACGATAGAAATAGCCATAAGCGTTTTCATACAAAGACAGTAATGACAGTCGGTTCGTGAAAGATACGCGTTCAACATGACAAAACTGACAAAAAAGTAGTAACAGTAAAATACCTGAAACAGTGAAAGTAATAATGACGGAAATACAGCGGTGACATTGAGCATTGAGCCTGTTTATTACACTAGAACAGGTGTTTGGGGGCCCCCAATCTTTGGCATATATAAGTGCGCGATTTTTTATGCTCTGTATTCCTAGACGAAGGCCGGTCCCACGGCCGAAACGTCGAAATAAACTGTGCTCCGTACGTCGTGTCTCAAATACCTTCCTATATATATATATATATATATGTATATATATATATATATATATATATATATATATATATATATATATATATATATATATATATATATCCGGGACATGACGGCGACGGCAAAAATAAGCCGAGAGTGTCCATGTATTGCCAATCGCAATAATATCAGGAGAAAGCGAGAGGTGTGCATCAGCCAACCCTCAAAAAGTCTGTCGGACAAGATATATGCGTATCTGGGTTCTACGTCCAACTTTTCATTTACGTGACCTCCCACATGCACCCGATTAAATCCGTAATGTTTGCTTTCAGCATGTTGATAAACGTTGATAGTGACACGTTGTCTTTGCTGAATGATATTTAAGATCGATTAGGTTTTTTCGATATAGTAGTTGTGAGTCTGTGCTCGTCTGTTTCTCTGTGTCACGCATGCTTCGTAGTTTGCGAGAAGGTGTACTTTGCTGTGGTTCCTAGCTATGTTAAATACCGTACTGATATTTAGAGACTTTGTTATTGCTATTATTACAATGTCAGCACTCTGAAGTCTTTCCTTCAATGATCCGCTGCACACTGCACCCTCTGGGGTTCGAAGGAGGTGGAGGACCTGGTACCTGTCTCCTGCCTGGAGCAGTTTCACGAGGTCTGTGGCGTTGTGGTGCCCCTGCACGACAGCGACCTCTACTTGGATGTCGAAAATGACCAGGGTGGCGACGATGACTAATAAAAACTAACGGGGGGCGCCATGAGAACAATTGCTATTATTCATGTGATTGTGATTCCTGAAGAATGCACACACGCAGGCGCTTTTGTAAAACGGATTTGTGCCAATAAACTTTTGAAGACTGCCTAATTTTGTGTTTTTGTGCTTGTGCGGGATTTACTACCGTGCTGTAAAATATAATGGTAAATATAATGGTAAAATATAATAGCGCTGGAAGATTGTAAAGAGCAGAGAATACGAAGATCGCTCCTTGCAACCGAGTGGAATCTTTTTCAAAAATAAATGAAGTGACAGGAGATGTGTGGTGTTGCTTTAATAATTTCGAGTGAAAGAAACTTATCCAGATTCGGTGATGTGGAAAGGTAGAATTAGAGCTTGTCCTTGGCATAATACTCTCGCTTGCCTTGCATGTGAAGAAATCGAATAGACAGGTAGTAAAAGCATTGGAGACCACGACACTATAATAATGTGAACTATGCATACAAAGCCCAATGCGTTTAGCGTACACGCACCGCCTCCTCCCCCCCCCCCGTCCCTAACCGGTGTAACCGTTTCCGAGAGGTAATAATAATTTTTGGGGTCTCACGTCCCAAAACCATGATATGATTGGGATTATGAGAGACGTCATGGTGGAGGGCTCCGGAAAGTCTGAAGATCTGGTAATCTGGGATGCGTGAGGCCCGTGTACAAATCTAAGTACACGGGCCCCACGCACTGCGCCTGCATAGAAGTGCAGCCGCCACGGCCTCGATGCGACCCCGCCACCTTCGGGTCAGCAGTCAGCGCCTTAACGACAAAACCACCTCGGTGGGTAGATCCCGAGAGATCATTCCCTCGCAAACGTGAGGGAATGCACGTCTGTGCAAAGCAGTTTTCAGCACCGGCATGGCCCTGAGGTAGGATACTGTGCTCCCACGAAGAGGGCCCAGGTTCGAACCTCGTTCGAGCCTGGGTAGTTTTTCTTATTTTTTTTTCCTATTTCGCACGATAGTGGTTACGCACACCGGCTGCGGCGGCGGCGCACGACTACGGCGCCAAAAATAGCCCTTGTTGGGATCTCACTACAGCTTTAGCTGTAAAAAAAAATCTATATCCTGCCTGCAACACCTAAGTACAATACGTCTGAATCGTTTCGGGGTGGCACGTGTTGTTGGGGACGTACACTTGTCCGGGGATGCGTTAGTGTGAAAACCGCAATACGTGTACTGCCAAAGTAGAACTCCACAGGGGTATTCGCACCATCGTGCGGAGGCTTGTTATTGAAGTTATTATGATTGCATAGCAGCCCGCTAGCTGGTCGGCAAGCGGAGCAGCGACTCCCATCAAGTACAAAAGCGACAAGCAAAAACATCTATCATGGAAGAGTATAAGGTGCTGTCATGCTAAGCAGCTAAAGCAACGCCAATAAGTTATTTTCGAATGAAACTAATATACCTTGAGCAATAAGTACAAAACTTTTGAGATTGTAGAACATATTTATTCAAATTAAATTGGTCGCAGTTAATGCATTTTCAAGCGAACATTTTAGTGCATAGGCATTTAGTGCTACATTATATAGATATATATTAACAAATTTTCGTGCGAAAGGACCTATTCCGAAGCAGAGATTCCACAGGCAATACAAACCCGGTTTCCTTGATTAATGCTTCACTTCGATTGCTTCCTGAAGCCATGATTGAGGTTGAGAGAGCTACGGCAATCGCGGAGGCCGCGGGCAACACAACCCTGAAAGTGGTCACGACCAACACTTTTGCGATTTACTTGTATGACGCACGTGTTAGCTGGATAGAACCGGAACTATGAGCATTCAAAACGCAGGTGCGCGATGCTGTGTGGTAACCACCAACTCAGATTTCAGGATGTCGCGGCGCACGTATCACGCGTGTTCAGTCTGCCTCTAGCTGCTCACTCTGTTTTACAGGGCACGAACCGCGGTTAGAGCCTCTGATGAGCTTCATAGTGAAGGTTACCACGGTTCTCCGTCAGGGCTCCGCAAAACAACAGCAGAGCCAAAGTATCACACTTTCTAATGCGACCGGCTGCGGACAGCGCGGGTAGTTGGCTTAGCCAACACGCTCGCAACACGCTCGCAGCCTTTCTGCTTCCTACGACAACTGTGGAAATTGCTATAGCTGAACTTTGTCATTCAGCCCTTTACGTCTCTGGCAATTCACAACGCAAAAGTATATAGCGTCGATTGCGGCGTTCCTTCGCAGCGTGCGGAGCGGTCTCATCTGCTGCTGTTTTCGCCGTCGTTCTGGCGAGTGATCTAGCAGGCACTTCATAGCGGTTCGGCGGGGCGTCCGAATGGCGGATAGAAGTTCACAACTCTCTGAGTATTTAATGCGCAAACTCGCGCAATATTAGGATCAATCGTTGTTCTAAGGCGCTATTTCCACTTTGTCGCACAACAAACTGTACGAGAGTGTCGGTCTTTGTACTACGCAATACAGCTCCGACAGGTGGCGCCACGCGCCTTGCAAAACTCCGGAACCTGACGTCTTTAAGGGCCCCTGTGAGTTTGTTTACAGCACTGCTGTGATGGTCGAGGCTTGCCGTTTATCGTATATATAAAATTATCATCATTGTGAACCCGCGCGCGCTCAATGATCGCGCAAGATTTCGAAGCGCGATGGCTAGCAAGGGGAGCTGAAACGTGCCCACGAGCTCTGATGTGAGCGAGCCTTGCGCGAGTTAAGCTGCGCTTATTTTTTCATTATTTCTTGTTGTCTTGAAGTTGCGTATTCCCACTAACAGGTATCCGCCGACGCCCCCGACCGCCGCATGCTCGGCTTCGTTACTTCACTTAGTGGATAGCCTCTCGAGGGTGGGCTCAGCTAAAAAAATATATAATTTACACCGTGGTCGATGACAATATGCACAGAGGGATATTTGAGGTTTCGTTCCTATATTCGCTCAATATACTCAGTATTGATAATACAATAATTCACTATAGCACTATTCCCTATACCAGACCCACCATAGACAAAGATTTGCTGGTTTCCATCTTGACACCAGCGAAAGGGTCCTAATTTTTTAAAAAACCACTGAAAGTTAAGTTTCTAGGACAAAATTGGTTGCGTCGATCATCGGCTGGCGTCAGTCTACTGATTAAATGGAATCCGCAATTTAGCGGATTTGATTTTATTTGATTTGAAGTGCCCTTTAGCGAACTGTAGAGAAATATGTCGATAATTATTGTTATCTTGGCGGTGCTCTTTGTTGCTGGGCTGATTCAAAACTCATAATTGTCGACTCATTGATATTCTTCTAGTGCCAATGATCTGGCATATACCGGGTGTCCCAGCTATGTTTAGCCAAGGGTTAAAAATTCAGCAGATCCCACGTACCGTGGGAATCCATGTTATGCGAAGCATGCGCGGGACTGCGGCGCATGCTTCACGACTTCACGACTGTGGCGTAATGTTTCATATTGAGCCAAATGTTACGGAATGACGCTAGAGAAATGTGCAAGTGGTATACGCGCACTCATATACTGATGAGTCTCATACGTATTATCTAACCATTTGATTACAGTTGCGTAACGATGCCGACAGCAATTGACATGGCTGTTACTAACACCAGACGCGGTAAGCTAATATGTAGTGCTTATATATTCTTCAATACTGGATAGCGCGAATCCGAACAGGACAAAGGAGGAACGCAGATTCACAGGACAGGCGTTACTCGCAACTTAGCTTCATTTAGGAAACGTTCTCTAGATATATGGTACGCAGCCGAGTGGCGCGCGCAGGCGCACTGCACGTAAGTTACAGTCACAGTTGCAGTTGTTAGAGTCACAGTTACAGATGTTATGCTTACACTTGTCCGTTATGACGGAGAACGCACGCACGTTTCGTGAACATGTGTGTATGTGTAGGAGGAGTTCTTGAGAGTTCTTGAACAAGGTCATCATCACCGTGATCAGTGAGCACCAGCAGCTGGGCCGGACTTGTCGGATCCGTTCGTGATCGCGGCGACGAAGGGTCTAAGTGTAGTGAAGTGCGAGGTAGAGTGCAGCTGGTGGAAATCCTGCATGCCTCTTACGATGAAATGATTTATGATGCATCCTGTCCTGGACGTGGTAGCGAGACCTTTTGATGCCCTGTCCACATCCAAGCCGTCTTTCACGCAACCTTGTTGGGTCTTGATAAGTCGATGTTGAAGACACCGGTAATGATGAGAGGCCTGCTTCACTCGGCAGATTGATTTTAGGGAAGCATTCACCCCGGTTTTTTTTTACTCCACGTAGTCCACGTTGTGGACCACGTGGATGAGGGGAAGGTAGTTGAGCGTCTTCTAGGGATGTTCTGTCTTCAGCTCCCTCACTTTACTTGAGTCGGCCGCGCTGAATGTAGTGGTTACGGTGCTCGGCTGCTGACCCTAAGGTCGCGGGTTCGATGCCGGCCGCGGTGGTAGCATTTAGATGGAGGCAAAATGCTAGATGCCTGTGTACTGTGTGATGTCGGTGCACTTTAAAGAATACCAGATGGTCAAAATTTCCGGTGCCCTTCGCTATGGCGTCTCCCATAATCATATCGTGGTTTTAGGGCATAAAATCCCAACAGTTATTATTATTATTATTATTATTATTATTATTATTATTATTATTATTATTATTATTATTATTATTATTATTATTATTATTATTATCACTTTCCTTGCATGTCAATGCGTCTGTTCGCCGTTACTGTGTTGGTTGAGGCTCTGTATCACCTGTGGCACATACCCGCATGACATGAACTCTGGTATGCGGGTATGTGCCACACGTGATTCAGAGAAATAATTTCATGACGTACGGGACAGGCATTTTGCATTATTCATGTCATGATGAGTGAATTGTGTTCTTCATGCCCTGATCCCCTGCTATGCCAATTTTGGTATACTGCAACTTATGGAGACGACCAGGAGAGCGCCCAGACGTAGACGGCTAGATAGATAGATAGATAGATAGATAGATAGATAGATAGATAGATAGATAGATAGATAGATAGATAGATAGATAGATAGATAGATAGATAGATAGATAGATAGACAGAAATGACCAACCTGCATGAGGTTCGCTCAGAAATGCTTCGCATTTAAAAATGCAATATCAGAGGCAGACGAGTGAAATCAGTCAAATTGTTGACAGCCGTTTTGCGCACCACAGACAAATTTCTGTTTCGTAATTGATTAATTTGTTAATTATGAATATTTAATTAAATCGCTAGATATTGACTTTAGGCAAGAAACGCGACTTGCAAAGTTAGAGAGAGTCTTCAGAAACCCCCATTACATCATTTGCGATAAAGAAAGTCTCACGTTTCTGCAGGGAATGCCCGAAAAATACAAAAAGAACCACGTGACTAGCGCAATCGCGCGCAGCGAACATGCTGCTGTCAGCCGTGGTTTGAGCGAACGAAATCAGCTGCGCCCGCGACTCGCCGTCTCCGTTGAAGCGGTAGGCCGATAAGTTGGCGGTGGTTTCTTGGGCCGCGTCAGCAAGTTGGCGCGCGTGACGGTGCAAGTTGTAGTGAGCGTGGGCCAAGAAACCACCGTTCGCGGGCTTTCTTTGCAGCTTGAAAAAAAAAATGGTATACGTGAAACTTTCTTTATCGCAGATAGACAGTTTTTTTAAATGCTGATGTGACCGAGGAGGGGTTGAGGCTGCCACCCAGGTTCCGGCGAAGGATGACTCTTGCGATGCTTCACACTTTACATCACAAGGGCCCAGAGCGAGACGAGAGGGCGAGCAAAGGCCAGTGAGTCCCCCCCGCGCACCCCCGACGCACTCCTTTTATCTCCGTCCGAGCACGCGCTAGACGCCGACTGCGTATTGCAGCAACGCCGATGCGCGTTCCCCGCAACGCACATGGAGATCTCTTGCGTTCTTGGGGAACGCGGACCGCGTATGGCAGATGCGCCGATGAGTGTCTCTTGCAGGCCGAGTCTTTGCGTCGCCGGTTACAACAGCTCGTCCGCCGCCCGAAGAGGTCACGTAAGGGCTGCAGTGGCACTGCTCCCTGAAGTGGCCGTTGCACGTCTCCGTAGACGTCACTCTGATTGTCCACCACAACACAGAGACGCACACCACACAGCCGGTCTTACGGAAGGCACACCTTGACGTCGCAACGAACCACAGCAAACACACACTTAGTCACAGCGTGGGACTGTCCACAGCTGGAAAGGCCCGGTTGCCGCTGCCCGGTTGTCCACTGATCAAGCCACGAAGCGCTGTAGAAAGGCCACAGTCCGCAGTGGCTAGTTCAGCGTGTCCTCCATGTTCCGCTGTGGGGCCAGTAGTCGTAGCTGGACTTCTCTTTTGCCTGGCTTAAGCGGGAAGAGACGCGTTCAAACCCAACACCAACGCTGAGAACACTCGGCTCTCCCGAGATCCACCAGGTTTACGTTACTGCGAGGCTCCATTCTTAGTTTGTTGCACAGCAGAAGACTACACTACGGTGGTGACCAGTTGAACTCGAACAAAGAAATAAAAACGCGAGCGCACACGCACGAAGTTAAACAGCAGCACTTGCCTCTGACAGAGGACTCAAAAGAATGTGCCGCGTTTCCTTTAGCTATTCAGCTACGGAAAACCTCGAATAAGGCCGTCGGCGTTTGCGTTGCTTTCGCTTCAGCTCAATGGCCGGTGCCACGAGTTCTCCAAAACTAAGACCCTTTTCTTTTAAGTGAAAGTCAGACTTGTTGGAGAACAGGTAATGGTATTGCTTCGGCAGATTCGGAGATACTGCCGCCTCAGTCTCTAGCACCCCAAACGGTCCTTTGATCTTTACCCTTGCGATTGGCAGGCAAACGCTGCTCTTTTCTACCACCTGCTTTACCCACGCGCACTTACCCGTAAAATCTTTAGCTTCTACGTAATCAGGATGGACAATGTCCATTGTCGCCGCGGAGTCACGAAGGACCTTGCATTCTTTTCCGTTTACGACTAAGTCTCGAAGGTACGGTCTCAAGAGCTGCATATTTTCGTCGCCACCTGCCCGTAAAAGAAAACACTACTTTCGGTTTCCGACAACCAGCCGCAATGTGTCCTGGCTCTTGGCACCGGAAACACAGAAGTGGTTTTTTCAACTCAAAACTCTTTTCTTTCCTCGAGTTTTCCTTTGCTTCGTTCTCGGGCGCATTCATTGCAGCGCTGGCGCCTTTACGTACAGGGCAATCTTTGAGCGGCTGTTTGCTGAATGGACGAACGCGTGCTTTTTCTGACTGGCGACGGACGCTGTACTCATCAGCTAGCTCAGCCGCGCGTTCAATGTTCCTCTCGCCCGGTCTGTCCTGAATCGATAGGCGCGTTTCCTCATCCAAGCACCCGTAAAATTGCTCAAGGCAGATCAAGTCCACTACCTTGTCACGATCGTCATATGCACCTTCTCCCTTTAACCACTCCACCAAATCGGCCTTCATGTTGAATGCGAACTCCTGGAATGTCTCGCCAGTTTTCTTTTGCGCGTCCCTAAACCGGCGGCGAAACGCTTCTGCTGAAAGCCGGAATTTCTTTAGGAGCGCAGCCTTCACTTTGTTATAATCATCCGCGTCTACTGCTGGCAAACGCGCAAGCGTGTCCGCTGCTTCGCAGGGTAATACCATTAGTAGCTTTTGAGGCCACGTGGCACGATGAAACCCCATCCTCTCACAAGTTCTTTCAAAATTTATAAGGAACAACGCAATGTCCTCGCTCATCTTGTAAGGCTGCAAGAGGTCCCTCATGCTCAATCGTGCGCCTGCCTGAATCTCTACATTTTCTGTTCCCAGACCGCTAGCGCCTTTTGCCTCTGCAATCTTAAGCGAAGCCGCAAGCGCTCAAGCTCTCTTTCTTGGCATTCCGCTTCTTCTTTACGCCTGGCGGTCTCTCGCTCTTCGTCTTCTTGTGCCCTTTTTATCTTCTCCTGAATTAGCTCCCAGCACTCGGCAAGCTCCTCCTCATCCGCGCCACAATCCTTAATTGCCTGTATTAAATGTGGCTTTCTATGTATAGTCGCCACCTCAATCCCCAGCTCCTCGCACAAAAGCACTAAATCCGGTTTTCTCAATTTGTTCAAATCCATGGTCACCCCGTGCAGACTTCCGTTGCTCAAACTGCCGTGAAGGTACCTCTAATAAACCCAATCCTTCACAAAGCAGCAACTAATCTACCCCTTTGGATAAACATCACCATCTATCCAAAACACCTGGTAGAATCTCTACGGAAAGTGAGCACTCACCAGCATCGGTACCAGGAAAGAACACGAACGGATCCCGCCGCTGCCAACCAGTTGATGTGACCGAGGAGGGGTTGAGGCTGCCACCCAGGTTCCGGCGAAGGAGGACTCTTGCGATGCTTCACACTTTACATCACAAGGGCCCAGAGCGAGACGAGAGGGCGAGCAAAGGCCAGTGAGTCCCCCCCGCGCACCCCCGACGCACTCCTTTTATCTCCGTCCGAGCACGCGCTAGACGCCGACTGCGTATTGCAGCAACGCCGATGCGCGTTCCCCGCAACGCACATGGAGATCTCTTGCGTTCTTGGGGAACGCGGACCGCGTATGGCAGATGCGCCGATGAGTGTCTCTTGCAGGCCGGGTCTTTGCGTCGCCGGTTACAACAATGCGAAGCATTTCTAAGCGAACTTCTGCGACTTTGAGCGTATCTATCTATCTATCTATCTATCTATCTATCTATCTATCTATCTATCTATCTATCTATCTATCTATCTATCTATCTATCTATTTATCTATCTATCTAGCCGCCTACGACTTTGTGCTCTCCTGGTCGCTTGGTTCATCGAATGTGCACCAAAATTAGTATAGCGTAACATGACTGTATGACGAACATAAATGACAAGTCATCACATGAACATCATGAAACGCATGTCATATACAGCTTGATTTACATGCTACGCTCATGGTGCGCTGGCAGCCGTTTCGCTAGTTTGATATACACCAAAATTGGTATCTTGCGACGTGACTGTGTAACGAACATAAATAACACGAGTTAACATGAAAATCATGACACGCATGTCATGTACAGCATGACTTACGTGCCACGCTCTTGGGGCGCTGGCGGTGGTTTCGCTAGATTTATATACACCAAAATTGGTGTCTTGTGACGTCACTGTGTGACGAACATAAAAACACGAGTTATCATGACAATCATGACTCGCATGTCATGCACAGCATGACTTACGTGCCACGCTCATGGGGCGCTGGCGGCGGTTCCGCTAGCTTGATCTACCCCGAAATTGGTATTGCGCGACGTGACTGTGTAACGAACATAAATAACACGAGTTAACATGAAAATCATGACACGCATGTCATGTACAACATGACTTACGTGCCACGCTCATGGGGCGCTGGCGGCGGTTTCGCTAGATTTATATAGACCAAAATTGGTATCTTGTGATGTGACTGTGTAACGAACATAAATAAACGAGTTAACATGAAAATCATGACACACATGTCATGTACAGCATGACTTACGTGCCACGATCATAGCGCACTGGCGGCCGTTTCGCTAGCTTGATATACCCCAAAATTGGTATCTTGCGACGTGACCGTGTGAGGAACATGAATAACGCGAGTTAACATGAAAGTCATGACACGTATGTCATGTACAGCATAACTCGCGTGCCACGCTCATGGGGCGCTGGCGGCCGTCTCTCTAGCTTGATCGACCCCGAAGTTGGTATTGCGCGACGTTACTGTGTGACGAACATAAATAATAGGAGTTAACATGAAAACCGTCACACGCATTTTCCTCAATGACATACAAGACGATGTATGCAGCTCTTTGCTGGCTGCTTCGCATTACATCGATTCCCACAATGCGTGGGATCTGCCGCCTTTTTTTTTCTTTGCGTACGCGAACGTGCGAAATGTGCGTACGTCCCGCGGCACGTGTCCACTATGTTAACTCTTTCCGGCATGGTGGTCACCCCAGGTAACCACCTTTTCTCGATTTTTTTTCTCTTAAAGCGCGCGGCCCCGCATATCAACGTTCAAACTGCCCGCCGGTTGAACCTTTCGCATTTAAACAGAGATGTCGCTACTTCCCTTGGAGTTCGTAGTCACGTGTCATTATTGTTTTCTTCCCGCTGGGATCGACTCGAGCGCGCGGTACACGATGGACCCGAGAGTTTTTTATGGAAAAACAGGTAAGTCCTTTTCTTTGTCAATTCATATTGCAGGACAGTATGTCACAGACGTAGTCAATACTATGGAAGCTAGAAATGAAGCGCTGCGCTCATTTTTTAGAGAACGCTTTGTCGCTGAAGTTGGTGGTCCCCTAGGGTAACCACCATGCATGAAGGGTCTTGATGGCTGCAAATATATTATTTGTTCTTGGTGTTTCAGCGGAAGAGTTTGTCGAAATACCATCAGACTCTGACAGTTCCGCAGGATGTGACGACTACAGTGACAGTGACTCTGACTATGAAGTGAATGATAAAACTGTCAAAACGTGTAAAAAGAGACGTCAGGAAAGAAAAGCCATCTCTGCGGTGTGCGTGTCCTCCGATATAGACAGCGACGAAGATGACGCTCCTGTCATGGCTGCGAAGATACCTGTGTGGAGTCCTTCCTATAAAATGGCGCCACCGTTGGACTTTCTGTCACGCAGTGGAGTGCCACTTTCTATACAAAGCACAGATAAAAGAAGTCCTTATGACATCTTCAGCCGATTCTGGACGCCGTCTTTGGTGGAGCTGCTGGTGTTTCAGACAAATCTTTACGCTCAACAGGAGGGCAAACCATACACACCCACCACATTGGAAGAAATGCGGTCATTTTTAGGGCTCAATCTACTGATGGGAATAAAGAGGAGTCCAAGTTACAGGGATTACTGGTCCAGCGCGCCTGACTTGCATGATCCTTTCATTTCGAAATTAATGACAGTCAATAGATTCGGCTGGCTTTTATCACACCTGCATCTGAATGACAACATATTGCAGCCAGCGAGGGATCACCCCAACTTTGACAAGTTGTACAAAGTCCGTCCACTCCTCACTGAACTAACAAAAACCTTTTGGGAAAATTACTTGCCCACCGAACTGCTCGCCATCGATGAATCAATGATAAAGTTCAAAGGGAGGAGCTCGCTCAAGCAGTACATGCCAAAGAAGCCTGTGAAGCGGGGCTACAAGGTGTGGATGCTTTGCGCCAGCAATGGTTATAACCTGAAATTTGATATTTACACCGGCAAATCTGAGAGCGGTGTTCAGAAGGAGCTAGGTGCACACGTTGTGAGGAAGTTATGTCATGGCCTAGCGGGTAAGCATCATCGTGTGTTTTTTGACAATTACTTCACGAGTTACAACCTCTTGAAAGATCTTCTGCATGACGGCATTTACGCATGTGGGACAGTCAATTCCAACAGAAAGAACTTGCCATGCTTGCAAGATGATAAATCAATGAAAAGAGGCGACACAGACTGGAGTGTCAGCGACGACAGCATCTCCTGTCTAAAATGGAAGGATAAGAGGACTGTTTACCTGCTAACGAATTTTCATGACCCTTCCATTGAAGTTGAAGTGAACAGGAAAGAAAAGGATGGGACAGTGAGCAAGGTGTCCTGCCCGGCGGCGTTGCAAGACTACAACCATAACATGAATTTTGTGGACAAATATGATCAGCGCAAAGGGCAATATGAAGTAGACAGAAAATCACGGAAATGGTGGCACAGGATCTTTTTCCACCTACTGGATTGCTGTGTCGTGAATGCTTTTCTCGTGCACCGCGAACTCGAAGGAGTTCCCCTCTTCACCATGAAAGAGTTCCGGAGAAGTGTGATGACATCGCTTACAGCAGAAGCCCAGGTTTGTAAGAGAGGCCTAACACAGTGCACTAACACAGTACAGATAAAACAATCTAAGCCCCATGTAGATACTGCCGTACGTCTAACTCACAGCAAACACCAGCCAAAGAGATGCACGAAGCGGAGGTGCGGGATGTGCAGCACGAAATCTCAGCCTTCGAGAACGACATGGATGTGTGAAACATGCAACATCCCATTGTGCCTGCGGGAAAACAAGGACTGTTTTGCCGCGTTCCACCGAAAGTGACTCTAGACCCTTGCGGCACGGTGGTCACCTCAGGTGACCACCTCATTTCTCTTGAACTTATGTGTCAACTTTTTTTCTTTTGTTATAAAAACCTTTCTTGGACGAAGACCAATGTATATTTTCAATAAAATATAGTATTCCTCCAAAATTAAAGTTCTGTGCATGAAAGAGTTAATAGTTTTACGTACGCAGACGCAGCGCCACGGAACTTCCACATACTAGTACTACAGTGAAATATTCAACCAGAAGAAGCGTGTTTTCGTTGCAAGCTGTGCGGTGCAGATTGTCGCATGGTGCTTCGTATTAGGCGGCAGAACGACCGCTGGTAGTCGAAAGACGAACGACCAACATGGAGGCCAGAAGACGAATTCTGTTTATTAATGTGAAATACGCTTGTTTAGCGTTTCGTGGCCAGTCATACTCGGGGAAAAACGAAGAGGCTGTAGGTGAGCGGTAGACGCTCGGTCCGATGTTCAGCGTGGGCCGCTCAGCGCGCAGGAGACGCGCGCATAAGCACGCACGTAAAGACGCAAGGCAGACATAACGGTCGCCGCGTTCATTCGAGCAGAAAAATGCCTCTCAGCGTGCACTGTGACCCGCATTTATCAGTTCTCTTGGGCTCGAATTGACGATGTGATGATAATGGAGGCAGAACAACAGTATGTAGGGGATCACCGGACGACGTGGAGGATGTGATAAGACGCAGTTGAAACTCAGAGCTGCCCCGTTTGCGCGAACACGCACTTCATGTGCGAGCGAGTGCGGGAACTGAGCACTTTTTCCTCCCTGGCCGTCGACAGGCGCATGGCGATTTCAGTCTATCTCAATTAATACTGAATCCTGGCTTCGATTGGGTTGCATTCTCAAACGTTACGAAGCACATCGGAGTCATGACTTTTCGAAAAGCTTAGGCGCGGAGCACCACCCAGAGAGTTCTTTCGGTGTGCCACCATCTAGAAAACTGCCGACCTACCCTCTCTCGATAGATTCGTTATCTCGTGAGAGCGCCTCGTAGGATTTCACGTATGTAGAGCACACAGCGCTAGCGCGAAGTTTTCACGCACGTCCGTAAGACGCTTGGGCAGCCTCCACGTACAGCGCATGTCCAGTGAAGACACGCAGGAGCGCTCCATGTGCGTGAACTCTTCCACGTACGGGAAACTAAAACTGTCTAATAAGGCAATTGACGTTTTATAGGACGCTCTCGAACTTTCCAAGTCGCATTTCTTGCCTAAAGACAATATTTTGCAATTTATTGAGATAATTCTAAATAATAATTAGGTTATTGCCACACAAAAAATTGTCTGTAGTGCGCAAGGTGACTGTCAGGAATTTGCAACTGATTTCACTCGCCTGCCTTTGATATTGTAATTTTTAACCCTTAGCTAAAAATAGCTGGGACACCCGGTATATCGAAACAATGTGTGGCGTACTATGACTGTCAGGGAATATACACGAGTAGTTTCACGGAACGGGCCTTACCAAGAGCTCTTCACCAGCAGTTTCTCTAAAACCACTGCAGAATTTTAGCGCACGTGTTTGAAAGCCAGGGCTTCCAACCTCAGCGTTAAAAATGGCAAAAAACGCACGTGTCTGACTCTGAATGAAAGGGGTTCTTTAATTTATTCTAACTGAACAGACCCAACGTAATTATTTAATTCAACGCATTGCAATGTTTGCATACTGGAAGGGTCACTCGTTACTCCCAAACATTCCGATATGAATGAGTTTTTCCACCTCCCAGTGTGATGTATTAAAGCTTTCAGAATGTGCCTCCCTTGATGAAATTAGGTTTACTTTGAACTCTTTTGCAATGGGCGAACGCATACGCCCACACGAGCGAAGCAAAAACACCTGCCAAAGAAAAAAAGTATTGTGAGACGAAACGGGTGCTGCTATTTTATACAGCAGGTCATGTTTTTTGGACATGCATTCCCGCGCCATGAACGCCTGTAAGCCATGTCGAGGACAGCTTTAGTGTTTTTTATAAATGTGCAGTGTAAATAGGGCATATATTTTCATTCATATTTCATTTTCTTACTCAACCCATTCGAAACGTTTAAATAGCTACGACATTGCAGGACAGAAGAAAAACATGCGAACAGGCCACAACAACCACGTGACCGCCAGAACAAAGAACAAGTTGTGCCCAACCTGGAAAATGAGTGACAGTGGAATAATTGCAGAGAGGCAACATAATTTAAAAGTGAATACCTGTTCCCCGCTTATTATGCAGCAGTTCTAATAGGAAATGCATCAGACGAACCGCGAATGGTATATATTGGCCGAAGCAAGCCTCTGAGTATCCATTCTGATAACAAAATGAGCCATTCTCTGACTGTCGCCTTAAGCGCAGTGGCCGTCGCACTCCTATCCAGATGCGACGCTGGTAAAGGACCCAATGTTTTGCCACGTGAAACACCAGACGCTTTTCAGGTAAGCAGCGGCAGTCGACAAACAGCCCCTTTCGCGTTTTCGAATAGCAACAGTGGACTGTTTATGGTTTCATAGAATTGATCCACACAGAACTAGCTGAAAATGTTGCTATCAGTGGTTCCTTTTGCAATAAATTGCATGCGATATTTACGGTTATCTGAAGGATCACTTAGGTAAGCTCAATAAATTTATATGTTCATATAAAAACCGCTGCTCATACTGAATATCTTGAGGGAGAAGGAAAGAAGCGTATTCAGACAAAGTTTATTCTACATGTACATTTTGCTTCATGGCAGAGCAATGCTTTCAGATGTTCGATTTCTTGGGCCTCTCATAGCCCGAATCCGTGCCAGTCGAATGGATGCCAATTTTCTAAACAATCTTTTTGGGAGAGCTACAGCAGATATCTTTGGCGCAAGTGCCCGATATCAACAGACCACCAGAGCTTATATCGTAAGGAAAATGCGGTCTTTTCAGGCTTTGATGCATGTGCTCCTCTACATGCTTCTTGTATTTCTAAGTACTACAAGGCCTTTAATGGAGTGGGTTCCCCACTGTGCGCGAACGTAGAGATTCAACGAAGGCAACGGGTCACATCTACTCAGACCTGATGGTCATTATTTGCACTGCCGTCATGTAGTATCTGCTCGTCATACATTTTTACAGGATGAGGACAGGTTTAAGTGATGAAAAGACGCTATTACACATTCTGTGAACATGCCATTTCGAAGACATGGAACATGCTGCCAGAACTGACAGACAGGCAGAAAGAGCTCAATAGGTTTTCTCCTACATCCAGGTCTTCGCTGCGTTTCCTTACGCCGTCGCGATCTCGGACGCTGACAACGATACCATCTTCGAATGCCTGACGGCAACACGCAAGGACTTTGATCCGGAGGCCAAAACGGTAACGTACGTGTGGTCACTCAGCGACGGCCCCGGGAAGAGGTAAGCCGTACGCCACATTGGTTCAACGAAAATAAAAAAGACACAGTTTCGGCGCAAGGGCGAAGTAATCAATACAATCGCAACAAGGTGGCATGTTATACGAAGGCGATAACTCCTCCATCATTTAACGCGGCGCCAGTCAACAAAGCGACGGCGGAAGCAAATGCGGCTGCTGCAGCGAGCAGCGAACTTCACACTGTCGGTTACTTGATGGCAAACCGAGAGGTTAGGAAAGCACGTACAAAGCTATGAGCCCTCTGAAGTCCCCCCTCGTCCTCCGGTATCCCACCGGAGTAAACTTGCCTGTGAAAGTAAACTTGCCTGTGAAAGATAAGTGCACGACTACGACGATAGTAAATGATCAGCTATACCATAGAATATCACGCGACTACGAGAGCGATAGTGCCGCGTGGCTTAAGAAAGACGGCGGTGACTCTAGGGTGACCGTCGATAAGCCTTTCATTATGGCTGCATAAGCAGGAATGTCATGTATCTTCCTATCCATTTAGATATTGAAGGGCATATTACGTTAACAAGGCGTTCACTTGCGCTCGTTTTGTCAAGCTGCAATCAAAAACCAAAGAAAAGCGGGAGAGGCTTTGCTGAATGCGCTTGATACACGCATCTTTGTGAGCTTGTGGGTGGAGACCGCGACGCTCGCCTCACGGTTACTGCACAACGTCCCTACTCACGGGAGCGCGGCCTGGATCCCCCACCACGGCGGCCGCAGTTCTGTGGAAGCGGCCTATGAAAGCGCCCGCATACATAAATCCTAACGCAAGTTAGAAAATACCAGATGGCCGAAATTATTCCAATGTCTCCCGCTATAACATTTATCACCATCATATTGTCGTTTTCGTACGTAGGACCTCAGGATAATTGAATAATGTTTGAAGCTACGGCCCAGTGCACTGAAACCTCCGGTTAAGATGCCACCGACAGATACATTTCCTCTTCGCGGAGAGGGGGTATATACAACATGACCAGTTAGAATGTCGGAGTGCGTACCAAGATACGCAACGCTCGACCAAGGAAGACAAATGTCCAGCTGGAGCGACAAAATTCTAAGCAATTTGTAGGCATAAAATTAAATGACCTCGCGCAGGGCACGGTGGGCCGGAAATATTTGGGAGGGTTCTTCGTCTTGTAGAGGACATAAAATAGGCTGGTGATGAAGATGACGATGCTAAATTTAGCTATGCAAGAGGTCGCATTCGGGTGAATGTCATTAAAACGAATGTTCATTTTCGAACGGTTTGCCAGTCTTCCCTCATTTTTCGCTTTCTTCGTAACATTTACCAGTGAAGTTCCTTGCAACACTTGCTTTTTTCTACCGTCCCCTAGGAATTAGAATCCTAGAGCCTTGCCAACGGGCTGGCTAAAGTTACACACGACCACTCGGTTAAACAGTCAAGATTGCAGATTTATCGCTCAGCCTTTCGTAGTATTCACGTGTAACTAAGAAACACACTAACAGTGGCTTAGTTCTCAGGCCAGATACCGTTTAGCGCATGGCTAGAAGGGTACACATGACAGTACTGAGAACGGTTCATATGGTTCGACAGCCCCTGTACATGATCACAGACGAAACGTGGACGCACATAGAGGCTACCACAGCTACAGGGTTGGTCTTGGTGTCTTGCCGCGGCCGCAGTACGTACGCTACAGAAACAGCTCCGCCCTGTGGGCTTAGCCCAGTCGACTTGGTGATAAGTCAGCCATCGACACGTATAACATCTGTTCGTATAAATGCAAATATTCGTGTAGGTGTCTGTGCGCCTTTCATGGGCGTGACATGGATTGCACATAGAATAACAATATTAACCATTGCCTTCCAGGAAGCACGTTGGCTTTCACCACACAGCGGGTGCGACCCCGGAGGCGACAAACTTTACTGTGGGCAAAAGTATGTGCATTTTCGGTGTTTCAACTTTGTTGTCGCTGTGGTCAAACTCAATATTTTCAAATAGCTCTTGCAGTTAAGCCATGATTGATTTATCTTGTAACAAACCGGCGCATCACAGAATAAACAATTCTTCAGCTATTTCTCCGTGCAACGGATAACATTTTATGGAGAAATGATGTTTAGTGAGATCGCTAAACGAACTCTGTTTGTCTTCCAACAAGATTAGCTCGTCTATATTGTGAAGGTGTATACATTAAACTTAAGAATGCAATTAAACCACTACAATGCAAAGTTTTTTCTCCACCTTGTGATTACGCGGGATACACCCTGATGTGAAGATGCGAAGTGTTAAGTGCCAAGATGGTTCCCCTATCCAGTTCTCGCTGCCTTTTGTTGCACATTTAACACCCACCCATGCTGTCAAATTTAATTTCACCTGGACTATAGTTCCTCAGAGTAAGCATACTACTTGTAATGACATACCCTACGATGGCGGGACCTATTCTACTCATTTTGGGCTGATTTTAGCATATCGTTCCCTGTCCGCAATATTTACTATGCCTAACAACGTAGACCTACATCCGCAAGTGAGGCTGTAATCGGTAAAATGTATACGGTTCTAAAAAAACTGTTTATTGGTCGACGTTTCGATCCGAGACCGATCTTGATGAAGATTGGTCTCCGATCGAAACGTCGACCAATAAGCAGTTTTTTTAGAATCATATACCTTTTTCTAGTGTATATAATATATATATATATATATATATATATATATATATATATATATATATATATATATATATAATGAACTCCAATTTTTTTTCGGCGTCTCTCCTAATCATATCGCGGTTTTGGGACGTTACACCCCCGATATTATTATTAATAAACTTCATTTTGCGGTAGGACGTTGTCACGTACACTGCAAACGCACATTAGACTAATTGGGTGGTTTAAGGCTACAGACCTCTTTATTACTGCCATCCTCTGGACAGTCCTCCCTTAGGGTGTAATTAGGTGGGTGTAATAAGGTTTTGCGTCCTCAATTTTACTTCGTTAAGAAATTATGTGGAAGAAAAGAGGTAAATTCACTGTCTGACGCCATTGGTCAACTGGAGTTCAAGAACAAAAAAACTCCCATCTCACTTCCTCTGGCGTGTTTTCTCTATCTTTTCCGAAGCTTTCCATAATGGCTTTAGTTCTGGCGGGCATGTATGCAGCTGTGCGGAGGGGAGAAGTAAAAGAAAAATAAACAAGCAACGCAACTAAACGGGAAAGCCTGCGAATCCTCGATGTGGCCAATCGGCACCACACACATACTCAGTATACCCTTGTGTAAACTAATTGGCTAGAGGCGGCATGCTTCAGCGCACAGAATAAAATCCCGTGCAGATAGCTCAAAGAAAGAAATATACGCGACTCTGTGGGCGGCCCCTCTGAAAGTGTGCTGCATGCGTTCGAGAGGAAACAAGAGAGCGCCCTTTGACCTTGGTGGCTGCGGCCCACTGCCGCCAGCCCCCGCCACATCGAGCGCAAGGCAGACGAGGCGCTACCGAAGTGAGATGGGACAAAGCTTCGCAACGCAGACGCGCACGAAGAAAAACAAATAGAAGAAGGAAAGAAACGCGAGGAGAGAGTCGTTGAAGTTCCGAATTGCCCACGGCGGTGCGATCGTACCTTTGCCTTGTGAACGCCTCTTCTCAAGTGCTCAGCTCTGTCTGCCGAGTGCGCGCGTTTTGTGCCTACAGCCTCACTGTTCTCGCCGCTGGATGTGAAATGCGTGGTTTGACGACAGTGCAACGGGCTGCACTGCGAGTGCGATAATCACGAGGGCCCGTCGACTCAAGTGAGCGTGCCGCTGTGTATTACCAAGCAGATGATGGGCACCCTGCGTGCGCGGCACAGTCAGGAACAAAAATGGTAAATAATACTGATGTTCTCTCTCTTTACAAGTCCTTATTCTCGCTCATGCACCTGCAGTTGTTGTTCTGCACATTGCGTCGCGTGAAGAGCGCAATGAAAAGCAAAAAATTTTAAAAAATCGGCATGTCAAGCTTGCGAAATGCCCGTGAGCGCACCATGAGCGTGGCATATGCAACCCATGCCGTACATGACACGCTCGTCATTGTTTCCATGTTACCAGCTGTCAGTTATGGGCGCCATACAGTCACGTCACGCTATACGAATTTTGGTATAAGCTAGTGAACCGGCCGCTAGCGCACCATGGGCGTGGCGTGTAAATCATGCTGTACATGACATGCATGTCATTATTACATGTTACCAGCTGTCATTTATGTTGGCCGTACACCCACGCTGCGCAATACCAATTTTCATTATATCAAACAGGTGAAAAGTCTGCGAGTGCCCCGAGACCATGTTGTCCAAATCACGCCATACATGACAAGCGTGTCATGATTTGCACGTTAGAAACTGTCATTTATGTGGGTCATTAGAAACTGTCATTTATGTGTGTTATATAGTCTTGTGACGTCATACTTATTTTGGTAAATATGAAATTAAAGAAACGGCCGCAAGAGAAACAAGGGAGTGACGTGTAAACATGCCGTTCATGTAATGCCTATCATGATTTTCAAGTTACGACCCGTCATTTATGTTCTTCGTACAGTCATGTCATGCCACAATAATTTTGGAGTACATCCCATTTACGAAACGACCACACGAGCAATGATTCGTACGTGGTTAGATAGATAGGTAGATAGACTGAAAATCGCAAAAGTTCGCTAAGAAATGCTTCACATTTAAAAGTCATTAAACTCAGAGAGCAATGATGTGTGAGGCGTGTTTTGGAACTCCTGTGGATATAACTCATGTTTCACACGACCAGTCAATCGACCCACGAGTGCACCCTAAAAAAGTTGTTTGCACGATATAATTTTCTTGCTTTTCATAAAGCATGAATCAGGCATAATGCTTTCAGCGAATATATACTAGAACAAAAGGCCACGGTTATCACAATGTCACGTGATGAAATGTGCATAAAGGACAACTTTGTTTCCTATTTATTCTGCTCTCAAGCTTCATTTGCTTGTTTTGCTCCTTCGTCAAGGTGTCGATTAGCGCGCATTGACATGTGACAAGACCGTGCGCTCTCGTTTTGCAGCATCTACCTTGGATACAGTGAACTAACCTGCACAATCTTCTGCTGCCATGCAACTTATCAGATTGTGAGGAAGTGAGAAGACTTTTCGGCAACAATTTTGCATTGCACGCTCTGCCCGTCTCCTGAAATAGCAGATTAAGGTACATAAGCAGTGTACCTTGATACATATACATCAAGAAACAGCATATCAAGGTACAATAACATAATTACCTTGGATTAATTTACCTAGCACGAATAAATTATATTAAATTTATATAATGACGGTCATATCATGTGACAGTCATCTGCTGACAGTGTGTATTGTGAAGCACATGCATTTTATGGTATTGAATGAATGAATAAGTGTTTATTCCAGCAAAATACAAGAAATGGGCCTAGAGCGAAAAGCGACAATGGTAGCTTGAAAAGTGGCCAAGGTGCAGTAAAGCAAAAAAAAAGACAGAGGAGCAGAAACGTGTACACATTCAAAGGCAAACCACATACGCATACAAAAAGAAAAAGGAAAGACAAAGGAGAAGAAACATATACACATTAAAAGGCAAAACACATACGCGACCTGCAAAGTGACAAAATCAAAAAGGGTGAACATTTGCGCTAGTGAAAGCAATGAAAAACTGAAAACAGCGAAAACAAAAAAAGAATGAACGGCAATTCAAGGGCATGGGGGGAATGCAACTTCATTGGTGACATATCCGCAGTGGAACTTGCCAAGGTTACATGTGCATATTCTTAGTCATTAGGAAATGTGCAAAGCTAATTTATTCGCATTGATATAAATCAGATGTTGAGTCTGTTGTACCGCATTGTTCAATCACCTTGTTTATTCCCTCTCGTTTATTTGCTGTCTTGCATTATGTTGCTATAGTTTTTAAAGTCAATACATGGTATTATGACTGTTGACACAATTTGACAAGGTGAAAGCGCTGTTATTGTGCCCAGGCCTTAGTTTACCCTCATTAGAAGTGCGCTGTTTATTTCTTCCATGGTTCAATACCAAGTTGCCCAATTTTCACTCCTATACACAGCAAGTGATGTTGATGAAGACCTTGCTAATACTTATAATGATAACTTTACTGATGTCAAAAACTACCCAGATTATGGTAAACAAGAGAAGGGTACACTTTTGGTGGTGTTTTGCATTTTTTTACCTCCATGTATTTTTCGCCGTGTGCTCACTAAGTGTAAAGCCCACAAGGAAATAGTTACCAGCTTCTCAATTTTGTATTTATTGCGTGTTTTGACAAAACGTCTGCAATTAGGATAGTCATGTGCAAGTCATTGGTAAGATATTCATTTTTATGAATACAGAAATCCTAATGGACTTCTTTTTTTGCGTAGTAAAAGCAGCAAAAGTTGCTTGCCCACTGGTCTGTGTTCAAGACAGTGTATTACGGGCATGAGTGTCGGCAGGATTTTGTCTTGAGGGTGCAAGGCAGCGTAACGTAGCGGCCTGGTGAGCATGAGAGTATTGGTGTAGCTTGGGTGGGGCCAAGTGCTGGTGTGTCTTGAAGGGGTCAGGTGCCCTTTTTGCAAACTCCTGGCGACACCCATGATTCCGGGAACACTCTGATGTGCCTCAGTTTACAAAATGTCGAACAGCTCATATATCTTACCACATTTGGGCCAACACTGGTATTGATGCAGAGTGTTATGCGCAAACTGCGTCCAAACTTTCTGATACCGTCTGCATTTGAAAATTTCGCATTATTTAGAAAGACGCTGAGTGGAGCCAGTGTTATTCAGCAAGTCCTAACAGGCACATAATAATAATATCTGGGGTTTAACGTCCCAAAAGCCTAACAGGGACGTTGGGCGAGCTAGTGTATATTCAAGTTAAAGAGGGTGCAAAAAAATCACAACACAGAGAAATGAAGGGGACAGGATGACGCGCTACTAGCAATGAAGTTTAATCGAAACTACAGAAAGATATAAACACACAGATGCCGAAAAATTACAAGATTAAACAATCACACATGCACAGAAAGAGCATGAACATGACTAAAAAAGCCAATCACATGTTCACCTTCAGTTGTTAGTAGTGTGTCGTGCCGTCCCCTCCGTTGCTATGTGTTGTGGTTTCGTTTTTGCGTTTTCCTTACCTATGAACTCAACTGCTGACTGTTTTACACCCCCAATAAATGTTTGCTCAATTTTTATTTAGCATCATGGCATATCAAGGATCCAATGTGCAAAGCCACCAGTCACCATTTGTACAAAATGTTTTAATCAGTGCATGTGATTGCCTAATTCTAAGTTGACGTTGCAGCCATGGTACTTGTTTATTTTCAATGTGGTAATTACGCATAAGCCATAGAGTGAGGAATTAAAGATTAAGAACTTTTGAGTTACATATGTCACTAGCTGGCATGAAAACATTGAAACATAGCCGTACTAGTTATGCATATTAGATGTATTGGTCCATTGCAGTCACGTGATTGTGCCAAGTTCTAAAGCACACTTCCAGAAATTTACTATGACTTCCAGGTATCTGTGAGTAAATATGTACAGTGTGATGAGGTTTATTGATGTAATGAGGTCGCGACGAAAAGGGACCGTACGCTAACACAGTGCAAGGCTGGCAAAGGCGGCACAGGCGCTTGCGCAATCAGAACGCGGGTCGTTTTTCGTCGTCTTCTTTCACAGGCGCATACTCGTTCGTGCATCTGCTTCACTACAATACCCCCTGGGTGAAGCGTAGACATCTTGGCGACTCTGGGAGTACGTAGAATGAGGGGGTCGTAGTGCGGCTTGAGACGGTCGACGTGTACGGTCTCGCGTCCTCGACAGCGCAAATCTGGCGATTGTGTGAGGGGCTCGACGATGTAGTTCACCGGCGAGGTGGCATGAATGATACGGTAGTGACCATGGTACCATGCCAGAAGTTTAGAGGAAAGGCCAGGGACGTGGGGGGGGGTACCCAAAGCCAAGCAATGGAGCCAGGAGGAAGCGTAGGAGCTGGGTGATGAACGTCGTCATAGCGCGTCTTTTGTCGACCTTGAGCTTCACGTGTAAGGGAACGAGCCAACTGACGCCAGTCTTCGGCGTATCTGGCGACTTCAGAATCTGGAGTGCACTCAGACGCATCAGGTCGGTACGGGAGTATGGTCCCCAGTGGGTGGGAAGGTTCGCGGCCGTACAAGAGAAAGAACGGGGAAAAGCCGGTAGTCGCTTGCGTCGCGGTGTTGTAAGCGAACGTAACAAAAGCCCGTACAGTGTCCCAGTTGGCGTCGTCAGATGAGGTATACATCCTCAACATGTCGCCGAGTGTGCGGTTGAACCGTTCGGTGAGACCTTTTGTCTGTGGATGGTAGGCGGTGGATTTCCGGTGAATGATGCTGCATTCAGCGAGGAGGGCTTGGATGACCTCCGACACGAACACGCGGCCCGTATCACTGAGTATTTCTCGCGGAGCACCATGGTGTAGAATGAGGCTGCCAAAAATGAAAAGTGCAACTTGGCCGGCGGTCGCTGCCGGGAGAGCTGCAGTCTCAGCATAGCGCGTCAGATGATCGACGCTGACAAGAATCCATCGGTTTCCAGAGCCACTATACGGGAGGGGGCCGTAGATGTCGATATCCACGCAGTCAAATGGGCGAACCAGGCACGGGAGTGGCTGCAACGTGCCAGTAAGGTGTCGCGAAGGTGTATTGCTTTGTTGGCATGTAGTGCAAGACTAAACGTATTAATGCACAAAGGGATACATTCCTCGCCAGTAATATCGCTGACGCAGCCTTTCGTAGGTTTTCAGGGCGCCGGTTTGAGCACTTTGGGGATCGGCCTGGAAATTCGAGCAGATGTGAGAGCGCATATGACTAGGGACAGCAAGGAGCCACTTCTGACCACCTGGCATGTAGTTGCGGCGGTACACAATGTTGTCTCGCACGGAAAAGTGCACTGCTTGACAGCGTAGCGCTCTCGTCGATGAGACAGCAGACGGATCGGTAAGGTAGTCGAGCAACAATGCAAGGTATGGGTCTTTACGCTGCTCCGAAAGCATGTAATTGGTGCTGAGTGGTGACATGGCGGTAAAGAGGGGTGACAAAGAAGCCACATCTGGTGTTATTGGCGAGCGGGAGAGTGCATCAGCATTCATATGCTTTCGACCGGAACGATACACGACGCGAATATCGTATTCCTACAATCGAAGTGCCCAACAGCCCATGCGTCCCGACGGGTCTTTCAAGGTGGAAAGCCAACATAGAGCGTGGTGGTCTGTAACCACATCGAAAGGACGGCCGTAAGCATACGAGCGAAACTTCGTCAATGCCCAGATTACCTGCAAGCACTCTGTCACGGAATAGTTTCTCTGTCACGGAATAGTTTAATTCAGCCTTCTTGAGAGCACGACTTGCATAAGCGACAACCTTGGGTGCCTTTGCGTTGTGCCAAAACAGCGCCAAGACCGACGCCACTTGCACCGATGTGAATTTCTGGGGGAGCAGTGGGGTCGTAGTGACGAAGAATAGGTGGTGAGGTCAACAGGCGGCGCAACTGGCGAAATGCTTCATCACATGCAGGTGACCATGCAGATATACCTTTGCTGGTGGCAAGCAGACTCGTCAAAGGTGCGATGATGGACGCGAAGTTACGCACGAAGCGGCGAAAATAGGAGCAGAGGCCGACAAAACTTCTGAGGGCTTTCATCGATGTGAGCTTTGGGAATTCGGTGACACCTCGAAGGTTATCGGGATCCGGAGGAACGCCGTCTTTGGAGACGACATGCCCCAAGATCGTTAACTTCTGTGCTGCAAAGTGCACTTCTTGGTGTTAAGTTGTAGGCCCGCAGAAGTTAGGCACGTGAGAATTTCGTGCAGACGAGCAAGGTGTGTCGGGAAATCTGCTGAGAAGACTACTATGTCGTCCAGGTAGCACAAGTAAGTCTTCCACTTGTGGCCTCGAAGAATGGTATCGATCATGCGCTCAAATGTTGCAGGTGCGTTGCAGAGCCCAAATAGCCTGACGTTGAACTCATACAGGCCATCGGGTGTTACAAAGGCTGTTTTAGGGCGATCACACTCAGCCATTGGTACCTGCCCAGAACGCAGATCCAAGGATGTAAAGTACTCGGCGCCTTGCAAACATTCAAGAGCACCATCTATTCGCAGTAGAGGGTAGACGTCCTTTTTCGTAATCTTGTTTAAGCGGCGATAGTCGACGCAAAATCGAATGGTGGCATCATTTTTCTTGACCAATACCACAGGTGATGACAAAGGACTTTGAGAAGGCTGTATGACACCACGTTGAAGCATGTCATCTACTTGCTCCGTTATGACGCGGCGCTCTTCGGCGAAAACGCGGTAAGGCCGCTGTCGCAGGGGCGAGAGGGTGCCGGTGTCGATTGTATGACTGATAGTCGTGGTGCGGCTTAACGAAGGTTGTTGAAAGTCGAAAGAAGAGGCAAACTTGTCAAGGAGAGGAACAAGTCGGTGGCGATGAGAGGGGAAGAGGTTTTAGACAATGGCGTTATCGAACGCTGACGAACTTTATGGCTGAGATGCAGGAGTGATTGTGGCAATGTGACAACAAGTGGTGTCATCGGGAAGATCAAGATCATCGATATGGTCGACAGGTTATACATATCCTAATCTTTCACCATGGAGTAGGGCAATGGGGTAGGTGCAGTGATTTGTAACCAGAATTCTGGTTCACCCAGACGCAGTTGTAAGAACGGCTAATGGGAGAACGATGCCCTTGCGTTCAATAAACGCTGGAGATGGCGTAAACACTATCGTGGCGTCAGGTTCAGCAGTACACGAAAGGGTAATAGGGACTGACGCTTCCGTAGGCAAGGTGGTGTCGGTATCAGCAATGAGTTTGCAGGGATGAGTTGCAGGGAAGGCAATATATGAAGGCAACCTTGTAATTTTGTGGGAATTGGTGAATGCTTTTATGCATCTTGGTAAGTGGTCCTACAATCATCACCACAGGTCTATTTTGGACTTTTCCGAAAGAAACTTAACTACAAAATTATGTTCGACATGATTTGATGCCATAGGGAAAACTAATGCAATAAAAAATTGTACAGCTGCCTGTCTACACGGTTTCATATTTCCGAAAAGTGATGCTAGCCTTATTGTACTAATTTAGTTGCCATCTTGTGTAGGCTGACACCAAGTTCCTTGGGTAGCTTATTTTTTTGGATTGCACTTATATACTGGCATGTTGAAGTGCACAAGTTAGTGTGCATTATGATGACATTTTACACCCTGCTTTCCTAGTGCTTTACTGCTGTGAATTATGTATAGTGCTTAGGCTGTACTATATATGTTGTTCCACATGTTCAGTATTGGGAGTAGCTTCTGTGCGCGACCATCGAGATATATACCTATATTTTTACATTGAATATGAGAAGTGCTACTGTTTTGATTCCAATAAAATATTGCAACCACTGGTTCTCGTATCAACTGAAGTATTACTACTTGTTCATGCAAATTGAAGGAATGAACTTGTGCTTGCAAAACAAATTGCTGAAACACTGCCTGCTTCATGTAACTGCTTGTTTTGTATAAGCAAACACATTAAACAGATGATTCACGCATTATGACACATTGTAGAAGAGAGATAGGCAACAGAAAGTTATGCAGAAAGTAATCACAGTATTTTAACGCAGATTGGATGATCTTTCATCAATTGTAGATTAATTGAAGGTGGGTGTTGTATAAATAAAGTTTAACATAGTGTGCAGGTGGACGAGGGAGTGCACATATGATAGAGTTCTTCCAATTTTCTGAACATTTGCTGCAGTCCCCGTCTTTCTGTGTTACGATTGTGAAATTCTGAATTGCAAGCAAGCCAACCTCTCTGCTGCTGTGATTAAGTAATTCAACAGAACCATAATTTCTCAAGAACAGCTGTTTCATTGAGGAAGACGGAAATGAAAATTTTCTAAAATGCGTACTGCATCATCTCTGCAAGGAAAGGGCTAAGTACACATTGACGTTCACAAGAGAGAATTACAAGTACATTAACTTTTTTTTATTTTGTGGGGGACCTGTCACTGGTAAACTTTGGGAGGTTGCCCTCGACCTTGGGGCGCGCGTTAAGCATTGGCTTTAACGCTGTGGCGTGATGCTTAAGAATAAAAGCTAATTAGTAAGAAATGTAGGTAGTATCCGGGTATGAAAACAAGTAAATACTGAATATGCATTATAGAGAATCACTGAATGCCATGCAAAAGCGTGCATTGCGAATAAGCGCTAATTGGGGAAATAGATGAGCGTTAAGCTGCTCAGAAGGCGCTGCTACCCCTAGCTGCGTGCAGATCCCTGCTGTACGTGCACATTAGACGAACTTAATGTAGGCGCCTTACAATGTCCTTGTAACTCTTACATCTGCGTGTGTAATTTTTATATGCGAACGCAGGTGGTCTTCGAACAGCTCAGAACACGCTGCCATCTCTGGACGCGTTCAGCTCGCGGCGGCAAAAAATAACGAGAATTGCTCCACAGCATGCGCTCGTGGAATGCACATACGTTCCGTCACCTAAAGATACCTTTGTCGCGCTGGTATTCGCGAATTTCCGGCTAGCGAAGCATTGTCGATATATAGAGAATCACTCGAGAGGGCGCACGTTTATCATTTTTCGAGCGTCATCACACGACGAACCGACGAATTGGGAGCCGAAGGCGTTTATGTCGGCCTGCATGACGACCCACAAATTAGGTATTGATCTTACTCAAACGCATACACACGCCGATGGTACAAGAACAGAAGCTCAGAGTTCCACTGAGGGTTTACCAGCCGCTTTGTACATACATTGGTACATATATAAGCGCACGAAAAATGCATGCAAGCAAGTGGTGGCGGTGTAGTGCAATGGTTATGGTGTTTGCTTGCAGTGCGTGTGGTCGCGAGTTCGATTCCTCTGTCGTGCGTACTTATATGTCCTTGTCATAAGTGTACATAAATACATTGATGTCCGTTTTCTAATATGTTATACTGATGAATAGTAGCAGTCATTGCTCGTGATACGCTAATATAGTGCTTGAAATATTTTTTTCTCTCGCGAACGCTCTAGAAGCGCCAATAAAGAAAGGTTTTAAAAGCTCTTAAAAGAAGCAGAAAAACTCCCAATGCGCGCCGTTCAAGCCTCAAAATGAGTTGAATAAAAACACCAAACGTATCTCCCTAAAGATTCTGTCAGTTTCATCCAATCACTCCCTTAACAAAGGATGTAAATAAAACCTCATTTTGAAGGGGGTTTTGCGTAGTACCTTTAGGATGAACGCTGCGCATCGAGCCCAAAACTCTCTAAAAGGCTCACACCCGTTTTCAGTGTACCATTTGTCGTGACGGCGCCAAATGCTTGTCGCCACATTTAATAACTAAATAAATATTATATATATATATATATATATATATATATATATATATATATATATATATATATATATATATATATATATATATATATATATATATATATATAACAAGATAGCCCCAATTGTGGCCTGAACAATCGCCCTACCGCTAACCATAATGCACCATAACCATAATCCAAAGGGAAAAAATCCCTGGCCTGGTGAATGCTTTGCCCGCACTTTGGAGTTTTCTTCATTCACCATGTTGTATTTCCTGCTACATTCTATAGAACAGGCACACGGCCAGCGTTTGCAACTTCTACAGGTTTACTTATGCAACATAATTTTCTAATATATTTATTTCCGCGGCTTCTTTTCTTCTCAGGCACAGTCGTGGAAGTCGCCCATGTAGTTTGGAGCGACTACAAGGACTGCGCCATCACCGAAGTTCCACATTTCTCAGACCGTAAGAATGGAGTGAATATATTCAACTGGCTCAATTAACTCACCTCGCATGGTACTGTATGCGCAGCATTAGTAGCACAGATGCATTTTGCAGTTGTGCTAACCTCAACATGGAGCAACACTTCGCTAAAGCAGTGTGTCTAATTGATGAGCATCACACAAGTTTTCAAGTGAGGTATAAGCTGCAGCCTATAAATATTTTAGGACAAAAACTGCCCGTGGATGCCGACGAACAATATCAATTTCCATCACTATTTTTTCAGAACAAGGAGCAGTCAATAAGCGCTAGCAGAAATAATAGCTTCAGTACTTCAGTGCCCTATCGACACGAAAGCGCTGGAACATAACCAACTATACACACATAGCTTTATGAAGAATTAGGCTTCAATGTTAAGGAGGAAGTGGGTGTAATATAAAATAATGAAAAAAAAAACAGCATCGCATGTAGAAATCTTTCTGAAGGAAGGAAAATAAGCAGGCGGAAATAATAAAAAAGTGTGCGTTGTTCTCGCGGGGCCTTTTTGGTGAAGGCCTCTGGAAAACAAGGAGGGCAGCAGACTTCTTGTGAATAAGTTAAACATACGATACTTATACTACATCCTAGCAACAGAAGAAACGATAGTTAAAGTGGAACTGAATCATTGTAGATTGATCAATGATCCTCCGGAAACACTATCGCCCTACTGGTATTGATCATACATTTGTAATTTCGATTATAGCATCTTTAATAATGAAAAAAAAATGTAGCTTAGGTGCATGCTCCATTTTCAAGCTTAAATATCAACACCTCACTGGCACTGTAACGTCAAGCATGTGCAAATATTTTATTCGTAATTTAGTGATGTTGGCTCACTAACATTTCGGAAGACTTCATATGTTGTCTTTGACGCCGCTAGACAGAAAACAGTTTATTTTTGAAGGTATATGCAGGCCTCAGCAAACGTTGTCATAATCGATGACGTCATGTTCCGAAAACTTCGTGGCGGCATCGCTATGTGTTTTTTCGCTTTGCGCGTTTCTTGGTTCACGAAGTGCCTTGCAGGTGTGGTGCTTTGAATATCGTAAGGTACGGGCAATCCCCTATTACAGGAGGAATGTATTCTCTCGTTAGTCGCTAGGTTGGACTTTTCTCCAGAAGTACTTTGACAGTTCATCGTACCACCGGCGTAAAGGTAAAACACCTGCTTTACTCGAAGTCATGAGTTGTGCCTAAGCCTATTTTTTTTTCCTCTTTGTAATGAACAGGGTCCCCACGCTGAAGAACCTAGCATCACACACAAATACACTACGAGGGCGACCCTTAAACCCACGAACAAAGCTTAACCACGCAATCGAGGCACTCGTCAGAGGAAAAATACAAATGTGCGCGAGCGTCGCATAGCAATTTATCGCGAAATGTGAAGGCCAATTAGGCACACACGGGGCTACGCGTAGCGAACAAACATATAACACGTAGAACGGAGCCAAGATGCTAGGCTTACGGATTGAAACGCGACATCATAACATTCACTGTAGCGACAGGTATGCGCGATTGCTCCAGATAAACGCGTCATGTCGCTATGGGTTTGACCGGTAAAGGTAATTTTCAATCTGACATTCGTTCGAGTCGAAATTACGACGATATGGCTCGAATAGATGCCTGAGGAGACAAAAAGACGGACATTACGCAGCACTAACTTGCCGCGTTTCAATCTGTGAGCACAGTGAGTTTCTCGCCGTAGTGAGTGTAGCACCAGAGTGACGTAACGTCGCTCGCTGTAATATGCAGCAGTGCGGTAAAATCGGGAGAGTCAGGTGATACCCGGCCTCCCAATTGACTGCAACCTTACAAAGATGGACTTTATAAATTATACACACGTCGTGACAATATTTTAAAGAACACTAGATTTGCATTATAATATGGGGTTCTTCCATGAGGCTTTTTTCGATATGCCTGTGCACCTGTACACCCCAGTCGCAGAACGTGTCATGTGTGGACGTCTTCGCAACTTCTATAATATATAACTACAACTTGTATCGGCAATGAAAATGCCGTTTCCAGAACTCTACATATCTGAGATAATGTCTGTTAATTTTGAAGTTACTCTTAATTTGGCAACTGCTAATCAAGGTGCCCATCTCTACAATTCTGTACAAATATCAACTGAAGTTACAAATGTGAAGATTGCACCTTTTATTAGACGTACGCATTCCTTTGATAACACTATGTTATATACGTAACATGTAGCCTCTCGCGATCTCACGTTTAGTATACGTTAGCACAGTTTAGTATAGCATGCGCCAGCGACGCCGGGAAAGCGTCCCCTATCCGCATACTTCTGCAATGGGTGACACTAACAATAAGGCTTCCCCCAAACGTTCCTATCGCATCTCGCTCCCATATGTTCCGGGAATCAGAGAGCAACTGTCCAGGGTGCTGGGAAGAGAAGGCATCCAGGTAGCGCACAAGCCCGTGTCAACAATCGGGCGACTCCTGCCACGGCCAAAAGACCGATTGCCAAAAGAAAGATGCCCTGGGTTGGTCTACGAGGTTCGATGCACGGACTGTGACGCCACTTACATCGGTGAGACAAAAAAAAGCTTACCCGAAAGGATACGGCAACATCGAAGCAACGTGCGTAGCTTCAATACTGCGCGAAACGCCCTCGCTGAAAACAGCGAAAAGATGGACCACCGCATCAATTTTGACGACGCCCGGGTCATCGACACGGAAGGCAACCACACAAAAAGGCAGTTCTTGGAATCCTGGCATATCCAAACACCGGGAAATGTCAACCGCTCAACTGGAACCTTGGCGAATGTGTACGTGCACGGTCTACGGAACCAGTGGAAGAAACACCGCAGCAGCAAGAACGGCGGGAAGAAGGACGAGGGAGAGGGGGACACCACCAAAGAAAGTGGCTAGCTTCGGAGCCGGCCGAACAGTCACCCCTGAGGAAGGGGCCGAATCGGTCCCGAAACGTCGGGTCAGTTTTATAGCTTTTAAAGTTTAACTTTAGCAAAATGGCTGGAGAGTTTATTATTTTTCGCATTATTATACGTATGTATGCGCTTCAGGTGAAACTACAGAACGTAAGTCTAGCTTGATTTCACCCCACCCATACGCCGCGACTGCTTCTTCTTGGTAATTCTTCCCGTCATGCATCATTATTCGAGGTGCGTAAGTTGCATTTTGGTTATTTAAATCATGGATGCTTGGCCCGCAAATAAAACATGAACTTGTGTTTCTCAACTGGAAGTAGCCACGTAAAGGTAAATTTCTTGAGGGAGCTAATCGTACAAAATATATTGTTTTTTACCATCAAGGCCGGCATTGTTTTCTTAAAAATTCGCAAAACACAATAGAAACATCACTAACACAATAAGGTTACGTCTATGCAAATGTTCAATTTTCAAATATTATCCAAAGTTCCCGTGATTACATATTATAATAAAAAATAATATAAAGAAATATTATAAAGTTAGCGTGATTACAGAGTACGTACATTTTTCTTGTTCATTAATAAAGCAAAACCTTGCAAAGCGACCAAGAGTTTTCTGAAGCATCCGGCAGAATCGGTAGCTTTTGTCAAAAAACACAGCGTTTACAACTTTCCATAAAATGTAGTTTAGCTTAGTACATTTATTTGAAAGAATCATCTTTGAGGCATATGGGAGCAAAACACCTAGATATCAGTTCGACAAAGCTCCCACATATCTTGTGTGCCTGTCAGCGAGGGAAGAAAACACAAAAGTACAGTAATCAAACGACAAACAATTACAGCGTCATCAGGGAGAGCAGTGATAAGTGGTGTATTGCGGTGAGAATCTTATAAGACAACAAAAATATTATGCATTCATATTTGGTACTTTTGTAGCCATCAAAAAAACCAAGGCCAATGTGCTTCTTTGCATTTTCAAGTCATGCCAACATTCAAATTGATATACGGGGAGCGTTAGGCACGCGCCCTTGGACTAGCCGCCTGATGTCATTAAACATACCTTCAGGAAATGTGAGCATAGCGAGCGTTGGCTTAAATAACGATTAGCTTACGTCGTTGCAAAGTCTTACAGCTTAGCTCCTCAGCGATGACAAATGTTTAAAGTGTCTTCGATATCGGCTGCACTCGTGAGGACGTTGAATGCGATAAACGTTTCAATTCTAACGAACTGCTGCTTACTTTTGTAGCATTGTATCGAACCTGAATGGTCTAGTAGAGTGAAATAAAAAAAAGACTGAATGGCCTAGTGTTTATGGTGCTCCAGGGCTGACCCAAAGGTTACGCGTTCTAAGCCCGGCCGCGGTGGTGGTATTTCGATGAAGGCGAAATGCTAAACGCCCGTCTACTTAGATTTAAGCGCACGTTAAAGTAGCCCAGGTGGTAGAAATTTCCGGAGCCGTTGACTACGGCATCCCTCATTTGGAATCATATCGTGGTATTCCGAAGTGAATCCTCACACATTTCAAATATGCAACCAGAACGCAGATATGGTATGTGTGATGGTTTACAACTCTCTTTGATGTAAATTATTGCTCTGGAAAGCACGATGATACTAATGTTTTTAAGCAATCCCTATCTCGCATTTATGGGAGTTCAAAAGCTATTACTCTTATCGCTTTGTCGCTGGATGAAAATTTTATCAGCGAATGCATTAAGCGCTTAAAACCATCCTTGTCATGTGGCCCAGATGGCATCCCCTCCGCCATACTAAAAGCATATGGTACTATATTTGTCCCAGTACTGACTACGATATTTAATAACTGCCTGGACACTTCCACATTTCCTAGCATGTGGAAAACTGCTCGTGTTTTCCCAGTATTTAAGTCGGGCTCTAAGACAGATGTTTCTAATTATCGCCCGATTTCTCTACTATGTGCCACATCAAAGATCTTCGAATTGGCTGTTCACAAAATATTGTCTTTTAGTGTGAAAAACTCACTGATTCCAAATCAACATGGTTTTCTTGCTGGCCGCTCAACTACCACAAATCTTGCTAGTTTCATGACGCAGATCTCCACACCTATTTCTCAGAGAGGACAGGTTGACGTAACCTACTGTGACCTGAGCAAGGCTTTTGACGTAGTCAGCCACACACTGATTATGGTTAAACTTGCGAACTTTGACGTTGACTTGTCGATTGTGAATCTCTTGCACAGCTATCTGCTCAATAGATCTTGTTATGTTGCCGTAAATGGCCAAACCTCTTCTTTGTATAAAGTGACTAGTGGGGTCCCTCAAGGGTCGGTATTAGGCCCACTCCTATTTTTAATTTACGTTAATGATGTTTCTTTTGCCATTCGTAATTCTTCTTTCCTCTTGTATGCCGATGACATCAAGATATTTAAGGAAATTCATTCAGTTAACGACTGTCGCTTGTTGCAGTCAGATTTGTGTTCTTTTTCCGAATGGTGCAACGGCAATAACCTTTCTCTAAATACCTCAAAGACAAAATTCATGTCTATCACTCGCAAAACATCTAGCGTGTCATTTCAATACTTTGTCAATTCTGCGCCGTTATGCAAGGTTTATGAAATCAGTGATCTTGGTGTTGTTGTTGACAGCGCGTTAAACTTTTCTTCTCACGTTAAGCGTGCTGCTATGCGGGGCCTTCGTTTTCTCGGATGTGTTTGTAGAATATCTCGAGAATTCAGGTCTCCCATGGCCCTACACAAATTGTACACGGCAATATGTCTTCCGCAACTTGAGTATGCGTCCGTGATATGGAATGGCATTGCTCAATCCAGCGGTAACACCATTGAACGAGTCCAGAAAAAATTCCTCAGCATATATAACCATCGCTTTGCTAAAAATGACTCTGGATCTCGTTCAAATACTGCTGAGTCATTATCACTGCCATCACTTCACTGCCGACGAAATCGTTCTGATCTCTTATTTCTCTACAAGCTAGTCCACGGTTTCATATCCTGCCCTGTACTTCTCAATTGTGTTAATTTTCGAATTCCGCGTAAGTTAACCAGAGAGAACAGACCGTTTCATGTACCCGCCTGCTTCTTCCAACACTCTACCGTTCACAGAATACAAAGTCTTTATAATATTAATTTTCTTGATCTTGACGTTTTTCATAGTCCACAATCACTGTTTTTATCCGAGCTTTGCACTGTTTTGACATAGTATGGCACAGTGTACATAGTCTTCCCTTCTCCGTCTTTCCGCATAGTTGTATATGTGCAATCTAATTTTTTATTCCCCTTCAATATTTCTCATATTGTCTTATTTTACTCCTCCCCTTTAGTGTTCATTTCTCTTTGTCTACGTGTTTTTGCTCTTTTTATTTCTGAAGACTGTCTGTATTGTATTGTTTATTTTTATTGATTTTATTTTTGCGTGCGCCTGCACAAAGACCTCACGGTTGTTCCTGGGCACGTTAAATAAATGATTGATCGATTGATTGATTGATTGATTGATTGATTGATTGATTGATTGATTGATTGATTGATTGATTGATTATTATTAGGGGCGAAGCTCCTTATAGCGGCACCCGTTCGTCCCTCGTAGCGTAGTATGTAACCAGTCTTACGCTTTGACCTGCAAGGTGGTGCCGGTGGCAGATTTTTCCTGTGCGTTGTTGAACAATAAAAAATTCGCAGCGTTAGCTAAAAGCCGACTTCTTCTGTCTCTCATTCCCATTAGCAGCCATTCTTTACCTCCAAGGTAGTGCCTGGTGAGATTTTCTCCTGTGCGTGATTAAACAATAAAATTTTGTTCAAAACCCCGTTGATTGATGAAATAAACCAACAAAAGACGCCAGATGTTTTGTAAAAGCAAAACGAAAGAACGCCAGATGTTTCTAAAGCAAAACGAAAAGACGACAGCTGCTTAACGAAAGACACCAGATGTTTTCTAAGCAATGGTTTTCTAAACAATGAAAATTCACAGCGTACATGTAAAATAAAGTGCGCTGCAAGTCGTCATAACTCATCGAACCTTTAGTATAAACGCGCCCGATCTCACGTCGGTGATGGTGTACTGGGCAGAATTCACGGAAGATTCACGGTTTACCGATGAACCTCCGCAGCTTCGCCAACTCATCATCATTCACTCCGTGGATATGGTGTGATTTTTATTTTGATTATTATTATTATTATTATTATTATTATTAATATTATTAATATTATTATTATTATTATTATTATTATTATTATTATTATTATTATTATTATTATTATTATTATTATTATTATTATTATTATTATTGCTATTTCATGTTGCCGGCTACCCCTGCCCGCACTCAACTGTTCACAAGATACGAAGCCTTTATAATCGCTACTGTCCTATTCCCGCTCTGTTTCAGACCTCAAACTATTGACTTCCCCCGAGCTTTGTGCGGTTTAACCCTGCCGTCGCACAACGCACACATCAATTTTTATTTCCTCTTGCAGCCTGCATGACGCATTGTTGTAGGACACTTTTTTCATCATTTTCCTTCTCTACATGCTGTTGTGTGTTCAAGAATTTTTCAGGGTTGTCCTGATCTTTTGTTTACATAGTTTATCTATTTGTTGTATTTTATTTTGCAGATGTCTTCATCGTATTGGTTATTATTAGTAACGGTATTGCGTGCGCCAGCGCATAAATCTTACAGTTTAACAAGCGTTGAAAGCTGGCCGAGTTAGTTAGGAAACAGCGCCGCAGACGGGACATGAAGAAAGCCAGCGCACAGCCGAGAGTGCTGTTGCGAGCCGGGTTTTAAGGATGCGAACCGTCATTTTTGTAGAAAGCAGGTACGCAGGCGGTAGGCTAATATAGACGTTCAATATAAGGAGGAAGCGAGATATCTGCATCAGTCAACCCTCTAAATGTATGCCGGACAAGGAGTATGCATATCTGCGTTCTGCGTGCTACTGTTGGTTTGCGTGACCTTCCACAGCACCCGATTGATTCCATATTCTTTGTTTTCAGTACGTCGGTAAACGTTGATAGTGATACGTTGACTCTGCTGAATGATATTTAGGGTCGATTAGGTTTTTTCGATAAACTAATTGCGCTCGTCTGCGCTCGTCTTTCTCTCTGTATCGCGCATGCTTCGCAGTTTGCGAGAAGATGGGCCTTGCGGTAGTTCGTAGCTGCGTTAAATAACGTAGTGATGATTTGTTATTGCTAGTATTATTACTTCAAACCACTGACGTCCTTCCTTCCCTGATACACTGCAGAGTGCACCCTCTGGGTCTCGAAGGCGGTGGAGGACCTGGTGCCCCTATACTGCCTGGAGCAGTTTCACGACGTGTGCGGCGTCGTGGTGCCCCTGCACGACAGCGACCTCTGCCTGGATGACGAAAACGACGAGGAGGACGACGATGACTAATAAAAACTAACGGTGGACGCCATGAAAGCCACTGCTACTAATGACGCGATTGCCAATGCTGAAGAATACGCGCACGCAAGCTCCTTTGTTAAACGCATTTGTGCCAATAAACTTTTGAAGACTACGTAATTTTCTATTTTTGCGCTTGCTCTTGATTAAATGCCATGCTGTAAAGAATAATGGTACGGTACATCTCGTATATTCGCTAAACCTGGAAGATGGCAAAACAGAGGAGAATATGGAGATCGCTCCTTGCAACCGAGTGAGGTCTTGCACAAAAAAAATCTCCCCACCTCCCCGAAGGGAATCGTGAGGAAATGCGAATGCATTTTTTGCGCCGAGAGTACACGGCGTAGTAATTTTAATGGCGTAAAGCTGGACACATCGACGCGCTCAAGTGTCTCCCTTTTGGGCGCCTGTTTCAATGAACGCTTCCTACGTGCGTTCCTAATCACCTCAGGAATGTTGCCACCGCCTTCAATGCACCACAAACGCGTTAAGAACGCGCTGTTTTCAGGCTGTGCCAAGGTAGCACAAACGCTACAAACGCCTTTCAAACGCACTGCATTGAGGCGGTGGCGCAGGGAGGAGAGAGGCGAACGGCGAGAGAAGGAGCGCCGAAGCACTGCACCTACCCTCTCCACACACGCGGGAGCTCCGCCGAGCCAATGCCACCTAGAAAAAAATTTGCGCTGGCCGAGCTCCCGCGATGCGAGCGCCCTCACATGCCAGATCGCACTCCTCCTCTCGACTCACTCTCCGCTACTCCGCCCGCACCACCTGCTCCGGTTGCTAGGGGCCAGGATAAGCGCGTGCGCCCGCAGCTGATTCTATGGGAGAGGGAGTGAGAGCGGAGAGGTGCGCGGACAACGCCGGATGCCTTACATAGCCCGACTATGAAATGCATTCGCATTTAAAAAAATGTAGCGACAGGAGTTCTGTGGTGTTGCTTTAGTAATTCCGAATGAAAGAAGATTAATCGACTCTGTGAAATGGAAACGTAGAATTATCAGTAGCAAGAGCTTGTCCTTGGCATAGTACTTTCGCTTGCCTGGTATGTGAAGAAATCGAATAGGCAGGTACTAAACACATCAGAGGCCACGAGACACTAAAAGAGTGAACTGTGCATATAAAGTCCAATGCATTTAGCGTACACGCACCGCCCCTCCTCCGCCCCCTGGTTCCTAACTGGTGTAACAGATTCCGGGAGGTAATAAAAATTTGAGGGGTTTCACGTCCGAAACCCACGAAACCAATGGGATTATGAGGGATGCCGTAGTGGAGGGCTCCGGAAATTGTGAAGATCTGGTATTGTTTCAACGTCCACCCGCTGTCGGCACCTTAACGCAAGACCACCGCGGCAGGTAGGTCCCGAGTGATTATTTTGTCACAAACGTAGTTTTGAAATTTCGCATTCGCGTTGCATTTGCTGTGAAGTGATGTTATGTGATGTTATGACACGCAGGACAGGTTTAACATGTAATTAGGCTCCCAACAGATTTGAACCGCGTACCCACGATCCGATGACGAGCGTCTTGACCACTCGGCTACCCAGGCACGCTAGCAGAGCATACCATAGCCTTGTATATCATAGTATAGCAAGATGCTGGGAAGGGAAAGTAAGGATGACGAGGAGAGAAATGGGAGAGGAGACAGTAAAACATAGTCTAGAAAGAGAAATAGAGAAATAGAGAGCGAAAGGTAGAAAGGGTTAGCCAGGAAAGAGACGGAAACACATAGGAAGCTAAAGAAAGAGAAATATATAAAGGGGAAGTGAGAAATGCAGAGAGAGAGAAAGGGAAAAAATGGAAGATAGAGAAAGAAAAACAGAATGACCGAGAAAGAGAAAGAGATAGGGAGATCCCGAAAAATAGAAATAAACGTATACCAAAAAGAGATACACAAAAACTAGAAAGCCAGAAAAACAAAGGCAACAAGAAAAAACAAAAAAAAATTGCAGAAATTCGCAAATAGCTGCAGCCAGGACTACTAAGGTGCCCATCATCTCCGCTGCCTCTTTACCATTGCGCCTCCAGTGAAAGCTGTGCTAAAAAAATTTTTCTTTAACTCTCACGCCTTTTTACGTCAGTGTTTGAATTCCTACCTAAAGATTCCTGTGCTCTTAGAAGCTCCTGTCACGAGAATATCGCCTAGATAATATATCACTACTGGCAGACATTTCAGGTGTTATCTATAATGTTCTGGAACAACACCAGTCCTTCCCGAGTGATTCGACACAATAGCAATAGTGACAATAATGATGACAAAAACGATTTTAATTTCATCTTTGTGATGGAAAAGAGCGAAAAAAAAACTGATGTAAGAACGTTATTGGCTCCGTGCTTGCTGAAAAGAACAAGCTAGCAATTTGAAAACGAGATAGAACATCGCACGCTGCACCTTAGCGTTTAGGATGCTTGAAATGCGACTAAACTACAGAGCAGCTATCACTAAGAAAAAAATGAGTATGTGTGACTCCTTTCCGGGAGTCTCGATTTGCCAAGTCTATGACTCTTTTTTAGATACATTTTAACTGTATTGTGAGTCACACGACTTTCCGATATGAGTACAGTGATCTCCAAAGAAAGTTGACCGGCCTCCTTAAAGAGAGTCATTATGCAGCAAGTCAGGACTCGCCTAAATGAGTCGAAAGACCCTTTTTTCCTGTATAGTGTAGCTTAAATGCAAGGTTACAACGGATTCGACATCCACACTCAAGAACACGATGTCGAAAAGTTGGCAAACATTTCTCGTAGAGAACCAGTTATAATGTTTATAGGCACGGACAAGACTGATGATAACGGACACAGGGAGCAAAACATCGCCTTACGTTGACATTTCACAGATGGCATTTCCCAAATGTCATACATGGGTCTTTTCTGATGGGGATTTGAAGACGGTGTCGCGGACAGTTTTTTCTTCGGAGATCCGAGAACTGAGAAAAGCCACATGTGTGGCATACGGCCCCCGGGTGCGTGGCCTTGAAGCACTGAAAGGGCGTCTCACTGAATGGGCCGTAAAACGGGGGGACAATGCCACACGTGTCGGTGGTTGTTTGTGTGTGTGTGTGTGTGTTTGTGGTGCGAGGAGGAGAGCCCAGCGGAGTCGGCACGGAGCATCAGTCGCCAGCGAACCACTTGAGCTGTGTGGACGTTTCTTTCTTGGTGTAGCACATAAATCAGTTCGTTTTGTTTTTAAACACTGGCTCTGTACGTCTTACCTATAGATGTCTCACGACTTCATCTAACGATTCGTAGAGACACTACACTCTTGGTGCCGAAACCCGGTACTTTCTCGCCGTGGACTTTGTGTTGTTTATTCAACCGTCAACGACTCCACGCCTTGAACGCCTCGGCAACGACGGACGTGAACCTACTCCGGTGAGCGAACTGTTTAACGAATTTGCTTAACGATGGAACGTCTCGTAAAGAAGAGAAAGGTCATACGAGCTCAAATTACGCGACTCATCAACGACTACGAGAATCGGCCACAGCCACTCGATGAAAATGAAGCGGCTATCCTGCACGCCAGACTTGCCAGTTGGCATAACGAAGTGAACACTGTCAACGACGAAATCGAGCCGCTGGTGACAGATGAAGACGCGGAGAACGAGTTCCAACAGACTTGCGAATATCAAGACCGCATCGTAGCTTGCCTCGCTCGCCTGCAGCGGCAAATGACTGTTACGAGTCGCCCAACGAACGCCGAATCAGCGGGCAATGGCAGCGCTTCACAGACGACGGCGGAACTCAGGACAAGGGTGAAGCTCCCGAAATTTGAGCTTGTGAAGTTCAGCGGGCGGCGCTCGGACTGGCAACCATTTTGGGAAGTGTTTGAGCAGGTGGTTGACAAGAACGAAGAACTGTCACTTATTGACAAATTCCACTACCTGAGGTTGTCAGTCACGGGTGATGCTGCTGCTGCTCTTGCGGGACTACCACCTACGTCTCGATGCTATCGCGACGCCGTAGAGCTTCTGAAAGGGCGTTTCGGGAACAACGAGCTCCTGATGCAAGAGCACATGAGGAGTCTGCTAGACATCAAACCATTGCGCTCTTCGGATGACGTACGAAGCCTTCGCCGCCTCTACGACACTCTGGCAGCACACATCTGCGGACTTGAGTCGCTGGGAAGGAAACTCCACACCTACGGTGCAATGCTGCTACCTGTGGTTCAGAGGGCCATGCCTCGGGACATTCTTCTCGACTTTGGAAGGAAGTGCGCCACGGACGCCAACTCTACTTTCGACGATCAGCGGAGTTCATCCACAGAGGGACCGGAGCCAACAACACCGGAGGGAGACAGAGGTACAGTGAACACTTTCAACAAACTCCTGTCTTTCCTAAAAGTAGAAGTCGAGAGCCGAGAAAATCTTGCTGCACTTCAGAGTTTGGACTTAAAGCAGCCCTCGAGGGAGATTCCCAGTCAGAAGCAAAAATCGAACTCAAGAATGCATGGCACAACTGCCCAATCGTCGGCAATGTTGCATCAGAACGTGACACCTCAGGAATGCTTCTTTTGTGGAATGAGCGAGCATGCAACGACAAACTGCGATGCCGCAAAACCACTTGAAGAGAAAAGACAGCTTCTGCGATCGTCCGGGCGATGTTTCAAGTGCACGAGGCGAGGGCACTTATCGAGTGCATGCCGTGTGAATGTGCGATGCGCGAAATGCCAGCGGAAGCATGCAACGACCATGTGTGACCCATCGTACCCGACCAGACCACCAGATGCTAACCATGCCGTCACTAACACGCAAATCAGTCTCGAAGCTGTCACCAAAGACGGGACTGTTCCTAAACAAACAGTTTTGCTGCAAACAGCAACGGTTCAGTGTAGCGGAAAGTCGTCAAATGCTCGCGTGCGAGTTATGTTTGATGGGGGTAGCCAGCGCTCCTATATCACCTCACTTACCGCACAGAAGCTTGGATGTGAGCTTGTAGGACAAGAGAGACTGAGTGTTGGCTTCTTTGGAGGACACCAAGAAGAACGGCCATTTCGAAGAGTAAAGGTGTTCCTGGAAGCGAAAAGGGGTGAGAAGCGGGAACTTGAAGTGCTTGAGACGGATGTGATATGCGACCAAACGATTCCCGAACCACCAAAACAAACATGGGAGAAATTGGAAGCTTTGGGATACGCATGTGCTGATTTCAGCAACGGCGACGGTCCGAAAGACATTGGTATGCTGATTGGAGCCGATTATCTATGGGCCCTGACCACTGGCCGAACGGTCAAGTTAGGGAAACGGCTCAGAGCAGTGGAAACGGCAGCAGGATGGACGGTGCAAGGTCCCGTTGAGGGAAGCAATAACGACGGTCGCTGCACCCAGATCGTGATGCTGCGCACTTCGGTTATCGAGATGACAAGCGACACGCCCAGCAAGCACTGGGCGCTAGAATCGATTGACGTCATTGAGGGGAATGAAACAACAAGTACCGCGCCAGAATTCTTTGAGAGCACACTCTCAATGGCGACACGGAAAGACTTTGAATGCGGGGCCCTCTCGACAACTGAATTGAATCGAGCTGAGTTGTTTTGGGTCCGTCACGAACAGAAAAAGGGGCTACTAAGGGAGTTTAAGAGTGTTCAAGAAGAACGGCAGCTTCCTGCAGATTCACCACTGAGAAACACATCACTCATGATTGATGAAATGGGAGTACTGAGAATCAGTGGAAGACTGCAACATAGAAACATGACCTATGAGGCCAAACACCCTAGCGTGCCACCCAAGGAAAGCAGCACAGCAAATCTCCTAATTAAGCGTTGTCATCACCAGGTACTTCATGGAGGAATTCGCGACACTCTGACGCAATTTAGAGAGAAGTACTGGGTGGTTGGAGCTCGACAGCTCGTCAAGAAGTCCCTGAGAGAATGCGTAACGTGTCAGCGCTTTCATGCACTACCTGCCAACGAGGTACTCGCTCCTCTGCCGAGGGACCGAATAACGGAGGCTCAGCCCTTTGAGGTAACTGGTCGATATTTTGCCGGACCTCTTCTCATTAAGGGGGCATCTGCTGCGAAATGCTACATCGCCTTGTTCACTTGCGGAGTAACCCGAGCGGTTCATTTAGAACTAGTTAACGACATGTCAACAACCTCATTTCTTCTTGCCTTCAGGAGATTCATAGCAAGACGTGGCATTCCGAGCACAATTTACAGCGACAATGCACCATGGTGGGGAGGGTTTTACGAGCGCCTCGTAGCACTGACGAAGCAAGCATTGAAGAAGACACCTGGAACTAACGACTCAACGAAGGAAATGACCTTGTCATTGCGGCGGGGAGTGTGTCGCGGACAGTTTTTTCTTCGGAGATCCGAGAACTGAGAAAAGCCACATGTGTGGCATACGGCCCCCGGGTGCGTGGCCTTGAAGCACTGAAAGGGCGTCTCACTGAATGGGCCGTAAAACGGGGGGACAATGCCACACGTGTCGGTGGTTGTTTGTGTGTGTGTGTGTGTGTGTTTGTGGTGCGAGGAGGAGAGCCCAGCGGAGTCGGCACGGAGCATCAGTCGCCAGCGAACCACTTGAGCTGTGTGGACGTTTCTTTCTTGGTGTAGCAAATAAATCAGTTCGTTTTGTTTTTAAACACCGGCTCTGTACGTCTTACCTATAGATGTCTCACGACTTGATCTAACGATTCGTAGAGACACTACAGACGGGATTCGGGAAACATATAGATACCGATCTCCAGAGTGAATAAAATCTGCAAGCAGATTCAAAATATAGATCTATTATTTCACGGCTGTGTTTCGATAAAAATGCGTGAGATCAGTCACGTCTGTCTAGCTAACTCGAACAAAGCGTTATTAACAGCTTTAAGTTAGAAAATAATGCGAGTAACATTTAGCGAGCTTTAACGCTCATGGACATGCTTATCCACTTCAGGCACGAATTATGATTGACTCTCTGCAAAAGAGCCAAATTCGCACAAATTTAAAGGCACTCGATATTGTATTCCCAGATAGAAAATGAGGTAACATTTTGTTTTGTGCCGTTTTCGTATTTAATCATGATTAGTGTCTAATTTAGTGCTTCATTAATCCGGAGTCATCATGTTCAATATTTATTTAAAAAGAGTGAAATAGACGGCTCAATAAGGGTGCGCAATTTGTTCTTGGGTGTACTCGTTTAGAGCTCATATGAATTATACTTTTGACGTTTGTCCTAGACGCGTCATGTCGACAAGGCGGTGGAACATCGTAGTCCCTTCACCAAAAAGGTCGGTTGCAGTCACACGCAGAGGACTGAGTTTAGGGAAAGACAGTGATTATGCAGAACGTTCACTTTATCCTATGAGCAACGTATATCTTTCTTTTTTAGTTGCTTGTCCAAATAACTGGCAAAACGAGATCCGCCCCCATATGTGGTCGTTAAGCCTCGACGGTTTATTGTGAAAATAAAGAAAAAAAAACTGGGACGAAAACATTAATGTGGGGTCTTGGGTCGCCAGCGAAAGGCCCGCTGGCCGCGCGTTTGAGACCCCCGATTTAGGGCGTAGTTGGTACCTTGTAACTGTACTTGCAGTAGCAGCCCCAAGTGAGCTTAGAACGGGTCTACAGGAGCCGCCCCTGCAGCCGTCGATGTTACTGCGCTGCATGTTCCTCGCGGGCTTGGCTTTTTTTATTTAAAGCTGTGAGCCACACTTCACAGGTGTTCCAAGCGAACTGTAATTTTCACCAATGCCCGATATGCCCTCATTTCCAGGCAATAGTTACCGACACCAGGGTGCCAGAACAGCGGCACCTGCCTCATGCTTCATGTACTTCACGTTCCACATTAGATAACATTGGAAAGGTGCAGGCAGGCATCGTGGTTACAAGTTTTCTTTGGTATTTATTGCGTTTGATGCTTTAGGAACGTCTAGGTCTTAGCGCAAGTTACTAGGTGTGTATTCGTATCCGAAATATAGCGCGCTCGCTACGGTGTGCGCAACACGGTGACTTTAGGAGAAGGACACGGTTTATGATTAAAATTATTATACATAATGAAGCATTCGAATAGACGTAACATTGTGTTGGTTGTGATGTTTCAACTGCCTTCTTTTTGGTCTTGGAAATGTAGTTGAACTGGGGGTTACATGAACAATATGTTTGTATCTCCAGGGCCACGTCGTATGTTAGCTTTACGTGGTTACTTCTAACTTGGTAATGCAGCGCGATTTTACGCTTGTCAAGCAGCCACCCTTGAAACAGCAACAATATTTATGTGTGACGAAATATTGGTAAATGCCGGCAACACCTACAGTGAACGAAGCGCCATGGCGGATGGGTGGGGCCATATCAAGCTAAGCTCACATGGCTCACATTAACTAAAGGCGCAGGATAAATTTATACTCAAGACAACACGCCGGAGTCAAAGAGGAACCCATATAAATCAGTAATAAACCATGTATATTAGTAAATCAGTAATGGCACGTTACTGAGCACTTTAATTGCCTTTTGTATGCGTAGAATTATGGAATATGTACTTTTCATGGAGTTACCATCATCAAAGAAACATTAAATTAAAAACTTGCCTTTCGTATATGTGTGATTCTACAGAGGGCACATTTCTTGCGAATGTGTTCTTTAGTAATGTGTATATATCCAGTAAATTGATACAAATATGCAGCTACAATATAACTTGTGCTTAGAGTGTATAGATGTTCACAGAGAAATTGAGAATGCTTTGATCGCATTGACCTAAACACATAGCTTGATGCGAATCATTTCTCAATTGGACAAGGCGAGTATATTCAGTATAGTTCATGTGTGCTATATTGTGGTCAGTTAGCAGGCTCCATGCCTTCTTACGACCCTAGCTCTGCTGAGTAAATGCTCTGCGAGGCAAGCGATGCCACTTTCCGAGTTTCCATGAGGGCTGCGCCCTTAGTACCCTACACTGTAAGCAAAAGTTAGCCGTGATTGGGGTTCTTGCGGCTAGTTCACTCTGAAACCTTCCTCGCTCCTAAAATTACTAACTCGTTTTGGAGTAAAAGTGGTGGATGACATTGTTTTGCCACCACCTCTGAGGAAGGTGGTAAAAGGATGCCACAATCCAATTTTACTACGTGGGGAGTTTTATGCCACGTGATTTTAACCACCATTTGAGAGTTTATAACCATGTCTCCTCAAGCCCCCCCTCCCCCCCCCCCTGCTTCGGCGACTTTTGTCCGCCGATGAGTGCTTTTCCAGTTCCAGTGAAGTTATACGAAGACCACAAATGTTTTCTTCTTGCTTTTTCAAAGCTGGTATGGCATTGTCATGCCTCATAGTTTACCCTCAGCCTACGCACTTTCACTAGAACTGCAGCTGCAGAAGCACAACGAGCGAGAAAAGCAGTCTGTGAACGAAAGGGCTTGCTCGAAGAAAAAAAAGAACCTGCTGGAAAGCCGTATTGCAGATTTTCGCATATCGTTGGCGTATGTTGTCTAATGGCCCTGGAGACAAGCGAGTGTAAGAAACTTGCGCTCTATATGTCTGGTTGTGGTGATGGCATGTTCAACTCGCGGCGGCGTCCGGCTGCGCACAGCGGGCTGGATCTCACGTGCTTCGAGCGGCCGTACGCGTATAAGCGCAAGCCTCCGAGCCTGACGCCGCGGATACCTCGCTTCTGTGCCGAATCGCAAAGAGCTACGAAGAACACTCACAGAGGCAACAAAATCAAGCTGGTGTGCTCGTCCGTGCTTTCTTCCTGGACAGTGACCGGCTACAACTTCGAAGCGATAAGAAAAAGGCTTCGCTACGTCGTCGGCACCGAGCCGGCCGCGGCCGGTGTAAGTGCGTCGCTGAAGCAGGTGAAACAAGCGTCGCGTAGATTTTGTTTCACAGAAAACAATGAATGCTGAAGTAAACTGCAGTTCGAACTGTGTATTTCGTTCCATGTGATAATCGCTCTGAAACATCTAGCGCGAAGGCGAGCCCCGATACGAGGCAGACGGGACCAGCGTGCGGCCGCCTGTGCACTGCGACTACGAGCACGGTGAAAACCGGGCCTGCGAGCTGTCTCGTTCGTTGTGTACACATCGCTTCGTAAGACTCCGCGAATACTGGACACGTATATCTTATTCATGTCCAAAATAACGACAACGAAAATTGCACATGTGACGCAATCTGGGATCGCCAGCTGTCGTTCATCGCATAGCCGTGCTCCTCGAAAAGGCCTAGCGACGCCCTTGGTAAGAAGCCGGCACAGGCGCGGCGCCGCTCTTTGCCGGCGTACCTGGATATGTGCTGCTACTGTGTTTGTGCACCGCTGCTCAATGAAAAAAATTATTGAATGGCCGTGGTTTGTGTGTGCTTAGGTACATTTTGCGTGTTTGCGCCTCAGCACTGCCAACGCGGATGTGGCCAACACGAAGGAGTGCCAACGAATAAATGGATAATCAAAAAGGTGAGATAAGGCGGCTTTATAGTAAAGGGTCGGTGTGACTCGTGGCGACTTGCGCCAACCTTGAAAGTGTACGCGTAGGCTATGAATCTTCATAGTTCAAGCCTGCAAAATATAATTCTCCTACCGGCACTACATGGCAGGTCAAGATGTGGCGCTTATATATTTATGGGTACTATGTTTTCTAGTTGATTAAATTTGAATTTCGATGAGTCATGATGCAATCAAACCCGTTAATGTTTCTTAACCACCAGAAAAAGCCGCGAAAACTCAGTTACGGGACTAAATATATGCTATTACTTCAGCCACAAGAAACTGCCAACCCAGAAATAACTCAGAAATTACACGAAAAACTTTGTAAAGGCAGTAAAAAGTTACTCAACCTATGCTGGCTGAAAACCGCAGTGGGGTATATACTTACTGCTGTTTCTGTGTTCAAAAAGGCAGTTAGCATGGGAGTAAATTTTTACCTCGACGGGTACGCAGTAAAAAAAAAAAAAACCCAGAAAAGGGAATGGGCTAGAGGACGAGCAGTGTACCCCCATTTCTGGTTATTTTTGTTTAGTGTGTATCACACGGTGTAACGTAAACGTGTTTTTGTTCTACTTTTCTTACACTTCATTCCATTGCTTCTGAAACATTATTGCATGCTCGGCTGCAATCCTCTTTTAGATTAACCCCCGGCCTCCTCCTTTTCCCTCCGTAGCAATGAAGCTTATTTCTTCGCCAACCAACACCTGTATAATTGATGTTAGTGGTTCATTGTTGGCATCTGGATGGGGCATTGACCTTTCGAAGCTAATAGCTCTGCTATGATTAGTGAGCGCTCCATGTTTAAGAAAGAAATGAATGAAACTGAAATCGCGGGCTAGTAATTCTTTTTTTGGATAATATTCAGAGGCTGCAGCTGGCACCTGATCTGTCCTCTTTTATGTGGCGCCTTCAAATCTTTACGGACTGCAATGGCGACACAGTTTCAAAAGGTCCAGTTTAGTTCATAACTTGTAACATGTCGTGTGCTTTAGTACAAATAACATTATTTGTTATATCGGTCAGCCAACCGGTCTCTTCTCAGCAGTACGATATACAGCAAGCATTGCGCTTACTCTCGTTCGCAAAGTAGAAAATATTGTCCCACGGGGTCGAAAGGGTGAGTGCCAGCTTTGTCGTGATGGGAAACTAGAGAAAACAGCCCGTAATCTACCTAGTTTTCCATATGAAACTACTTTGCACGTTCTTTGCACTCCGTGAATTGTCCACCGTTGCGAATTTTGTAAATAAACCGTGATTATTTTAGAACACAACTTCACGGCAGTAAATTACGTTCTCGTGAATTATACCAAAATCAAGCTTTAAATCATGCAGGCTGCCGCTATGTGCGGGCGTATCTTCTTATTGCTATACCACATTAGTTGAACAACATCTCTTTTCTTTTATTCTTACTGTGCAATGCGCACCATATGCTGTTGCAAAAATATTTCAGTACAGCAAATCACAACCTAACGCGGGTTGCGCGAAACGGGGCTCCACTGACTAATAGTAGTGTTTCATTCACAGTTTGTTTTTTTTTTTTTGCTTGACAACACAATTCGTCTATGGCTTAGCAGAATCCGGAACAGCTTGAAAATTGAAACTTTCAAAATGCATATTTCGCAATTATGCATAAATTTTATGCGTAAAAATGCATAATTTTTTCTCAGTTTTTCGTTTAACAATGACAGCACTTCACAGCTCAGGCAGGCAGAGGAAAGCACTCAATATATACGTTCTACGTAAATTAAATAAAAAACACTTTCCTTTGTTTTGGAGGTGAAATTTAAGGACATTTCCTGAAGACAAACTGCGCTCTAATCCCGTCTGCTACTTTTATTACGTTTGTTTAAAACGTCATCATGGATGAAGAAGTTAGTTCGCCTTAATTTCTTCCTCGGAAACCATATTATCGTTATTTACCGCATAGAATACTGACTGAAATTGCTTGCTATTTTACATGCTTGTTCGCCATCCGATACGTTGATGTGGCCGCTAAGACAAGTGAATACCATTCTCCAATCTCAGAATTTTACACCTTCGCACGTATTAGCGATTGGCCCTTGGCTTTCTTTAGTGAAAATAGTGGCCACGCGGTGTTCGCTTTCTCTTTTGCGCCGGGAGTGATACTCATCAGCATTATGAAATACTCCTTTGGCGATTTATTGCTCATTCTTGGGAGTAGTGTAGCTGCGAGAGTTGTTTGTGCTTTACAATTGCTTCTATATCGGCAGATTACCAGGTGAGGTGATCAGGTGAATCACTGTGCTTCGCTGCATTCTTACGTTCTGAGTAGTGAGGAACATCGGTGATGGCGCAGTCTGTGCAGTCACTCCAAACTATGTACGCGACTCAGTGCCTGAGAAAAAAAGGGCAGAAGTAAAACTGTGAAAATCATGTTGCCTGAGTGGGCGTGTGCGTTATATGTCAGATAATTGGCAAGAGATAGAAAACGGCCCTAGGACAGAATGTCTCATATTGTGGGGAACATTCTGATAGGGAACCCTCTCTGCATCACAGCAGGAATTTCTGCGGCACTATTGTCACAACTGTGTCTCCCGTGATAGTGTGTAGTGTGTTTACTAACGCCCCTTTTTCCGAAGCGCTGTGTATGTGCGTCCCTCTTCTCCGTCCCTGCCGTGGTGCGCTACGCCGTACGAATTATGAATCCTAACCAACTAGCCCAGCAACGTGCCTTAGCAAATTTGTAGCCCGAACGGAAAAAAACGGTGACACTTTGTTGCTGGCCCTTATGAAAATGACTGTTGATTTTCCATTGCCGGAGTATGATCGAATTATTGATTTTATTGATTATCAATGATTCCGCAATACTCATTGACTTGCTTCAATACTTCGTCAACAACATTTCTGTTGAGCAGTTCGCAATAAAAATATCATTGACTCATTTCTATTGAAATACCGTTGAGGGAATATTTCGTCGACAATAATTCTGTTGAGCACTTGGCAATAAATATTTCATTGACTCATTTCAATCGAAATACTATTGAGGGAATATTTCCTCAACAATAATTTTGTTGACCATTTTGCAATAAAAATTTCATTGACTCATTTTTATCGAAATACCATTGAGGACATGATTCGTAAACAATATTTCTGTTGACCATTTTGCAATAAAAATTTTATTGACTCATTTCTATCGAAATACTATTGAGGACATAATTCGTAAACAATATTTCTGTTGAACACTTTGCAATAAAAATTTCATTGACGCAATTATTTTGAAATACAATTGAGGAAATATTTCACCAACAGTATTTCTGTTGAGTATAGTTTGGAATAAAAATGTCATTGACGCAATTATGTCGAAATACCATCGAGGCATTATTCACTGCCAGTGGAACTTGATGCAATCAATGCCTCATAAATTTTGATACTGTAGGTCAGTCCAAAACGCGCGCGCACACACACACACACACACACACACACACACACACACACACACACACACACACACACACACACACACACAAACGCGCGTGCGCGCTGGTCGAAGTCTTCACGAAGGCTGTGCCACGGCCAAAACGTTCACAAACCAGTATATGCACGCAGTTTTCGTAAGTATACGCCCTTTCATTTCTCCAACCATATGTGCACCGGACCTACAGAACTTCCTCGCAACCTTACCGTTGAAACTCCACGTTTCTTTTGTGAACATTCGTCGCAGACCGCTCTTCTCGACCGATCCTTTATTGTAAAACCACGGCCGGTCTGGAGGCGCGCGCTCGCTCCGCGCCCCCCCCCCCCGCCCCGCCCCTCCCCCCTGGTTTCGCCGGTCGTTCTCATCGTTATTTACCACTAATGTCTTATTTAACCATCTGAGAACAGTTTTTGTGTATGCACGGGTTCTTTGACTCTAACCCTCCTGGGATCAATGATGCTATAAAAACGCATCGAAACTTGTAAATTTTGTGTTGTATTTATACATCGCACTTTTAACGAACACAGTAACTCACAAAAGAAACTAATATAACTGCAAGGACCGTATGGTCTTTCCGCCTTCGTTTGTCCATTGCCAAGGACAACGTATTTCATGGAATACTCCAAAGCGCAATGTCGAAGCGGGATAACGGTCACGCTGAACACAGGAAAACAGCCTCTTTAAGGACATAAATAGCAGAATTCAGTGCAGTATTGCTGTTTCTGTTACTATTCAGTATACACAGTACGTGGGCTTTCTTTTCGAATATAAACGAACTTGCCCAGAAACGAAGTTTGCTAAACTACTATTTTGTCGATTAGCTGTCGCCTTTCAACAAATAAGTATTTTCTCCTGCTTTTATTACGACGACGTGCAATGTACTTTTGAATAGTGTTTAAATGGGCAATTTCAAATTGATAGTAACTTGCTTACATGCCCAACTTAGAATATATCAATTAAGGCTAACAAAGTACATCAATAAGAAAGAAGCTGCAGCTGAATCACACTAAGGGCGAGGCATTGATGGTGCCATTGGTTCGTTGCTCAATACGAAGAGGCAGGCACGTAGAAACGAGTTTTTTTTTTTTTTTTCGGGGGGGGGGGGGGGGCTTGCCTACGTGCCTGCGAAGAGGTATTAAGGAGCACAGTGCACACTTGTTGTCAAAAGGCCCCGGTTTTCGACGTGCTTTTGTTTTGCACACGCACGGACGTGCACACTTAGCCAGCCGTAAAGACAGCAGCTGTTACTTTTAGCAGTAATTAAAACGTACCACTCGTGTACAGATGCTGTATATTTTTAAACAGCAAAAGCGCAGTAGTAGTAGTAGTAGTATTAAGAACCGATCAGACGCGGTTGACGCGTTGCGGCCGCCCGATTGTACACTACAGTACAGGCGCGCGTCCGAGAAAGAAGTGGTGAACAAGCTATGGCCTCCAAGATTGCGCGCCGGCGTATCAGAGGCCATGAACAGGGAGATGCAGTCGACGGAAGGGAGAGAGAGTTGCCGCAACTCAGTTCAAGGATTCAAATCGCCCGCTGAGCGAGAGAGCCAATCAGTTCAAACCGAAGAACGCGCACGCGCAGAGACGTCAGTGAACACGTGACGTTTTCAAACGGGTTCCGTTGAAAGGCTCCCTGCGCTCGCTGCGAACGAAGTGGTGTTTCGCGCATCTATTTTTACCGTGTTTATCAATATTACGTGCGGTTATCGTTGTTGAATGAACACGTACTACTTACATCGCGTGTCGGGACGTTCGGGTCGTTGTTTGACATGGAATCGACGGCGGCGATGCGTCGTCGTGGCACCAACCAACGGACGCGAGCTTTGAACAAGAGCGCAAGCGCGGGCCGTTTGACGAGACAGTCGCCGCAGCGGATACAACACCTCGGTGAGTTCAAGAATGTTACCAAATTGCGTTACTGAGTTACCTTAGTGCATGGAAACTTTTATGCAGGTAAGAGTGCCTGGGCGGGCGGCCAGTTACCACAGAAGGGATGCTGCGCAAGAGCAAGGGCCTGCTAAAAAAGTATGCATTGTGCTAGTATCGCTGCTTTCTGTGCTCTTCGTTATACCTTTCTATGGAGCGGTTGCCGTGTGCGTTGATTACAGTTGAAAACAAGCTGAAGAATGCGCGTTCCATTACGGGATTCTGTGCTCCTGCCACGCACGGCCTTGTGCTTGTTGAGCCGTTATAACTTGGCTGCACGAGATCGTCGCTTGGAGCGACTTGCACATTGCCTTGTCGCCGTAAAAGTGGGTCCGCTTTTAAACATACTGGTCGTTCCACACCCTTTCTGTGGTGTAAATGCAATTGAAGTTATAGTTCCATAAGCATAGGTATAATGAATTAACTTGCAAAGGTAGACGGGGACGCAGGTAGGAAGACACAATGCTGTCATGCACACGCTATACTGCTCAGAGCATATGTCTCTGGTTGCGTCGGCGTCTACCGTGCTGCGTCGTTTTTGCAAGTAATTAGCACAGTTGCCTTCTGGCTACGCAAGGTCGCGGCTCGTAGCACCTAGATGTGTGGTGGATGCCCATTGAAGCAATGCATTTGTGTGAATCACGCTATGGATACTGGTAGTAACAGGAAGTACACACATCAAGTCGCACAGCATGCATGTAGTGTGTGTGTTTTCTTTTTGGACATTACATATTTTTTATAAACGTTGTGTGACAGTCAGGCTCCTGTCATTTTCGCTCATGAACTTGAAGTCGAGGCGGAAATACTTTGCCGCAAGCAAAATTACATTTACGCTGTTAATTAACAACTCGTTCATCCACTTCTTAATTATTGAGGGAGGTAGTTTATATTAAAAAGATATAGTGTGTGCCAAGTTGTGGCATGCCGTTTTTTTTTTTTTTTGAAATCGCGTGAGTTGCACGTTATCCGAGATATTCAACTTCCAATTTTAAGGTTGATATCGAAACTGGGCGCGGGACACGCGGCGTGTCTGAACTGCACGTGACAAGGAAGGGACGACATTTCAAGCAAAACTTGGTATGCGCTAAATTGTCATGCACCACAACTTTCTAATATAAACAACTGCACTCAAGTCAGCAATTAAAAAGTAGGTAATGAGTGCTTGATATTTAGTGTCAGTTCAATTAAGCTTATTAAGCAAGTACATGCTCTTTTTGTTGCTGTGTTTGTGTGATAAAAATTGGGTCAGATATCTGACATGCCATTTCATATTTTCTTTGATGAACCATACACGTTCTACTACAAATTCTTGTAACAGGGAATGGCACCATTGCAAAAGCTTCTTATCCCAAATGGTAAATGGTTTAGGCTGTGCTGGTGCATTGAAACACTACTTGATTGTGTTGTACTGTATAGTCCTTGTTTTCCTTGGTGCTTTGCTAAAGAAAGAGGAAATTGAAAGGGGGTTCTTATTTGCAGGATGTACAACTAAGATCTAGCATTCAGTGAAACTGGTGACAATGCTGCTTTAGTTTATGAAGTAGTTAATTAGAGAATGCAATTTCTGATATCTGTATATGTGTTTGCAGATCACAGTGAGCTTACTGGCTCAGGCGTGATTACAGCACTGAGAAATTGAACAAACTAAAAAGAATGGAATAGATCAAGGGGCTCAGTTTTTTTGTTCGACAAAACCTGATGAAGCCAAGGGAGGTATAGGGGAGATTATTCGTAGTTTTTAAAAGTAGTGTAGTAATTATGACATAAAGAGGAATTAATGTAGACAAAAATACAAACATTCTGCTGCCAGGGCCTGAACCTACAACAAAGTGTTGCATCTCATACTCCACCACTCTAGCTACGACATAGTCGTTCTCTCATCCACCCCACTGGGCACTTCTGTGTGTGTAATCCCGGCAGTGTCCACACCAGCATTCGTAGTCATGCTGGTGTCGCATAGCCCGTGAAATCTACGAGCTGGTAGCTGATCAATAAACCGTCATGAGCTACCTGAGGGCATAAAGTTTGCTGGCACGAGGCCCTCGCTATTAAAGAACAAAAGAACGGGAGTGGATCAAGGGCTCATTAAATTGAACAGGCACTTCTAGTGTAAAGGACCAGGTCTGCACATGAATGGACTTTAGTACAGCAAGGATAGTTGTTTCAGAGAGAGGAAAATTGGGCATGTTGCTAAAGCATGCCCAAGATTTAATGAAAGTAAGAACAGCAGAGGGACAGAAAAACTGACACAGTGCTCAATCTTTTCTGTCCCGTCTGGCATTCTTGCTCTTTTACTGAATCTTAAGCTTTTTTGAAATCTCCACATTCATGATGTCATACAATAAATGGGCTCATTGTCATCCATTCTGCAAATTGAGCACACGTATATTTATTTAATATTTTGATGGGAGTGCTCCTGGAGTTTTCTTGTGTTCAAATTACCTATATGGCAAGCTGTATATCTCACCCTTTTGTAATACACAATTGTAGCAAAATTCGACAACTAATGCAAATTACAATTATTTGCAGTGACCCACTGCTACTGTAATACTTGTTCTTAATGCATCCTGGGCCTATTTTCGAGGACAATTTTGGTATATAATCATATGCCTGTGTTAAGCCATCATGCTTAATATTACTACTTGTGTACTGTAAGGACTCTTTGTGCACAAGTTGACGGAACTTTTTGTGGTATCTGTTATGCATGTATCCAGCAGCTCAAGAGACTGAAGTGGTGGACAGCTTGCTGTGAAAGATGGAAGCGTTCTTCCTGCAAGTCTGGACAAGGCCATATTAAATGGTATTTATTTGTTTCCATCAATACAAATCGACCGTTTAGACCCTTTCAATTGAGACCTATTGCTCCTATATTGTGAGCAACTCCAAGACAGGAAACAATATGTAATAGCAAGTGCATGTCATATACATGTTCCACTTGGCCATTCATGCTTGTGGCCACCTGCTTCTGGTAGGATGTGCTGAAAAAATATGTTGTCAGCTACCTGCACAGCGCCATAGCAGGATATCTCACTGTTTGAGGAAACTTGGGACATCTATGCGAAGCAGAATTAACAAATTGATTTTCAGAGTTTCATGATAAAGTAAAACTTGGTAAAACAAGTTGTAAGGTATGCATGCTTGTGCGTTAGAGTGCCGTCTTTGGCATTGTATTTGCCCTAACCAAGTTGTGCCAATGAACTGGCAGCGGACTATGGCATTCAAGTATTATTCTTTACGTTTATGTGCAAAACAGCAATAACGAAGAGCAAGACTGGTAGAGCACAGCCAGAGTGCTGACTACGAACTGAATGTTATTAGTAAAATCCAGCCATATATTGCAGTTTCAAAAAGTAATTTTCACAGAGGAAAGGAAGAAAGGGACACATCAGGTGTCTTATCATTGAGTGATGTTAATTCCGCTGCCATATCTATTAATGGCGTGCTGACTATCTTGTCACCAGATGAAGCAAATTTTTGCATGCACGCTCCTTGTACTGTAATGCTCAGTGACTTCCATATTCTTTTTTACATTGTTTGGCCCCTGCCACGGTGGTCTAGTGGTTATGGCGCCCGAAGTTTGCGGGATCGAATCCCGGTCGCGGCGGCTGCATTTTTGATGGAGGCGAAAATGTTTGAGGCCCGTGTACTTAGATTTAGGTGCACGTTAAAGTACCCCAGGTGTTCGAAATTTCCGGAGTCCTCCACTATGGCATCTCTCATAATCATATCGTGGTTTTGGGTCATAAAACCCCTGATATTATTACATTGTTTGCGCATTCCATAGCTTGGTCGTTAACATTGTCCCGTCTGCTGTTTAAAACTTCACTACAAGCTAATAGGATATTGTATTCCAGATGAGTTATTCGATGTCTTGTGTGATTGGTGGTCCCCTTATATTTGCATGTGATGTTTGGTGCTTGTTTGCCGGTAAGCACCTAGCCCATTTATAACACGCCGTCAGTCAACTTCGCCGCTAAGTTAGGGAAAACGTGTTTAACTTTTTTCATCATGCTGACTAAATCAAACAGCTCTGAACAGGCGTTTGATGTCTGCTATTTTTCGCTTCTTACAAACTGTGACATGTACCTTGGAATACCACTGTGAAACTGTTCAACTCTTTCGTGATTTCTTACTTCAAAAGGAGCATTTGGTTGTCGTAGACTGCTTGTCAGTAAGTGTGGGTTTATAGTTATAAAAAAAATATTCTTACAAGTATATCCCACAGTGAGTATGCCACTTTTGAAACAGAACATTTCTTATAGCTGTTGTGTTCTGCAGGCTTTAGTCTAACCAGCTTGCATAACTGCAGTAAAGCCAAAGTAAAATGGTGTTCTGAAGTTTGAAAACACACTTCATTGTCAGCCGTGTTATTAGGTTTGTTTGTAGAGAAGCCTATGAAGAGTAATTATGACATACAAAATGCACTTAACAGCATATCAGCTTGTACGATGCAAATTAAATTGAAGCTACTCTTAATTCTTGTGGCGTGGTGGAATTTTGTTTAGGAGCAATGAAAATATGCTACACGATACGAACTTCCAAAAGCTGTTTGCATCTCACTTGGGTGAACAGACAAAATTACTTCAAAATGTCTCGTAGTTTTTGTAAGTTTTCTTAGTAAACATATTGTTACTCAGTAGGCAAAGTTAAGTAAGAGAGTTGGGCTAGTTTGTGTGATTGCTTTAGCTGTGACATATCTCCTAACGCCTATGCTGAACAGGAAAATGAAGAGTGAAGGGGCAGAGGCAGCTCAATCTTTTTGGCAGCTCAACTGCCAGAGAGTGCTAGGCTTCAGCTGACGAAATTGAAACAATCAGACATGCAAGGAAGTCACTTTACGTGCAAGCAAATCCACTGAGCAATGCACTCTATTTATTTGACTGTTAAAACTGAAAACGTAACTCGTGTTTTTAACTAGATAAGTGGGCTCTGACTGCTCTCTAGACAGACAGGCAGTAAGACTGCTGCATTTTCATGGCTGGTGATAAATATGTAAGCGTGCCATTTTTGAACTCGCTGGGCAAGAAGTGGCGTATCTTAAGAAGCTTAGCAACAGTGACTTCTGTCGCCAGTGAAACTTTTTTTGCTGGCCTGCTTAAATGATATTCTGGCACACTTGTTGGATCATTTGTTTGTCCATTGGGGATACTCTGGGTTTGCGAATGAATTTAAGCAGTTGAAGGCAAGAGCTCTGCCCTGTCTCTCCTCTTATGTTTGTTATATGTCTAGCTGAAAATTATGTTGCAGCCAAAGTGGTAAAGTATGGTTCACACCTTTGACATAGAAGGTATTCATAAAGCTCTGGCACAGCGTGCTTTTCGTTCTTGCCCTCTTTTGCATTTTTACTGGGGAACGCAATGTGCTGGTCATGCACTGCAGTTATACCCATACAGAACTAATCAAATAATTTCATCGTGACGTGTGCAAAGATTGTTATATTTTTCTAGTGGAACTTTTAGTTATAAGTGCCCTGTCCTTCTGTCGCAGGCTTCATCTGTCACAAATCGCTGGCCACGAATGTAAAGGATACCTTGGCCCCACTTCTGTCGAGGGAACCGAAGTTGCCTGAACAGATGAAGAGGGGTGGTGCTACCAATAGTGAACGACTGTGATTTTATAATGTGCAAGTGTATGAAAAATCTTGTTACACTAATTTAACGTTAATTGCATTCACTAGTCAAGTGTCAATATTGTAATGTGTAAGTTTATGCACAGTTGCATTAAGTGAGCGCTCATTCAAGCTTCAAGTTCGCAATCATATATTTTGGTGGTATTCATAGGGCACACATTCCACTTTAAATTGTGATCTGCTCCTTTACTGAGGGTGCATGCAGGTCCTTGAAACGATTGAAAACCCTTGAAAAAGTAAAAGTACATTTTTAAAGCCCTGGAACCCTTGGAATTTCTTAGCATATAGTGTCCAATATTGACAATACTAATTTCTTTCGGTGTTCTGTAAACATTTGTCTAGCAAACTGAGGGAACATGTCATGCTCAGTGATGATTCGGCTACTCTGTTTACCTTGCTTGCATCACTGCTTTACCGATCATTCATTTCATTTCCGCAACTGTCGGTCCGCCTTCTCCCCCTTTCTCTTGATTTGGCTTCTTGGGACTCGACTTCACTTCCAGCGCTTATGCTAGTTTCTCTTCTTCTATAGCAAGCTCACTACTTGTGATAGATCTTCTAGCTCAACAAACATCCACTGTCCTATAATGCAGGCAAAATGTGAAAAAAAAGTTGATGCTTTGTGTTAGAAGCCAAGTACTTCTGACTAAAGCTGATGGCACTGCTGCTCAGGCTTAGTGATTGACTCCCATGTAGTGATTGTTATTGCTCTTTTGTGTAGGCAAGAACCTTGACTTTATATGTAGAGGATATTTGCTAAGTTGATTGCTCTACTGGCATAAATCCAATTCGCACTTGACTCAATTGTTATCAAAGCCCAAAAACAGGAGAAGCATGATGACTGCATGGAGTCAAAAATGTATTCAACGATCGAATTGTAAAAATTGGGGATAAAATTTTGAAGCGGTCATTACTGTTTTGTTGTTTAGCAGGTCAGTACTCGGAAAAAGTAGAAGCGTTGTACATCACCGTCATGAAACTAAACAGTTTCTCAATGCCTGAAAAAGTGAGACGGGGGAACTGAACAAGATTACTTATCTAATATAAAAGATGTCCCAGCAGCTTCATTAATGCTGTGAATTTTGTGCACAGTAGGAAGCTAATATGATCAGGTAGAGTATCGGACGCATTATCTCAAGGTTGTAGATTTGGTCCCTATCAGCAGCAAGTTGATTTTTCATCCTTTTTAATTGCTTGCCATTTATGTCATAATTACTACTCTACAGTTAAAACCTACAAATTATGTCCTTTATACTTTCCTTGGCTTCATTGTCTCTCGGTTCTGACTTGGCTAAATCCCATTTTTTACTTCAAATGCATAAAGCTCCCCGTATTGTTTTGGAAACTTTGTTAGAGCAGAAAATTGATACTTGTGATGCTGCCTTCCATCCTCCAAGAACCTTCTATAGGAATCCTTGAAGATCCTTGAATTTGGGCTTTGAAACCAGTGTGAGCCCTGTTCACTCCTTCTGCACATTTCTTCCCGTAGTGTGTGTGCCTTGCCAGTAGTGTTTATGCGCTTTTTTACCTTCTGATACTTGTAGTTGTCTAAAATTTATTTATTAAAGTGGTGCTTTACATAGTGTTTAACTTATTTTGTCAACTTGGATGCGGTTTGCACATTACAGTGGGAAGTTCTTGCTATGTCAAACCACAAATACTTAGAAACTTGAACAAAAGTTGTTGCTCAAAAATAAATATTTTACTTAGAAAACTGTTCTCTTCTTTTTTCCCAAGTTACACAGAAACTCGGCTAGTGTCCATTAAAACAAGCTAATAGAGAAGAATAGAAGTTCATGGCAGTGTTAATGTGTTGCTGCTTGGCATGTGCCTTGGTGTCGCCAATCTCGGGTGCAAGTATAAGTGTCGTTTACTCACAGGTGTTTGCACCCTGCAAACACTACCTGAATGGACAAAGGGAGCCATGTATACTGCTAAAATATGACCTGTGTGAATATCTGTTGGTAGAGGAGACTGGTATATAGCTTTGGCTGTGAGAGACATTACCTCCTTTGCTGCACCTTACAGCGTGTGAAAAACAAGCAGTGTATTCATAAACGATGATGCTAAAGGTTTTATTCCAGCTGGCAGCAATCTGAATGTATGTTGCGTAATTGAGATTATTGTTGTTTTTAAAGAATGGGCAAATGAAAATGTAGGCACTTATGTACTGCAGGCCAAAGGTGACCTAGCTAGGCCTGCAGTACACATGTACTTACATATACATTTGGCCGTTTTCCCAAATCAAGAATGATCTCAGTCAGGGTATGAGCGTCACCCATGTTTCATTGACCTTTCAGTGTTGAATGTGAAAACCCTATCAACAATGCTTCAATTTGACGTTCACCGTTTTTTCAACGATAAATCAATATTGATTTCCTTAATGGTCGTTCAATTGAAAGTCGTGGGCCAATTTTCAATACTGGTCAACAGCTAGCGCAACGAAATTTCACTTGAACCACAACGTATTTTCAATTGACATTTCTTTTCCTCTCAATGATAAATCAATGTTGATTTGCGTAATGGTCTTTCAATTGAAAGTCGCGGGCCAATTTTCAATACTGGTCAACAGCTACCGCAACGAAATTTCACTTGAACCACAACGTATTTTCAATTGACGTTTCTTTTCCTCTCAATGATAAATCAATGTTGATTTGCGTAATGGTCTTTCAATTGAAAGTCGCGGGCCAATTTTCAATACTGGTCAATAGCTTGCTCAACGGTTTTTCTATTGATCCACAATGCATTTTCAATTGACGTTTCTTTTCCTCTCAACGATATATCGATGTTGATTTACAACATGGTCTTTCAATTGAAAGTCGCGGGCCAATTTTCAATACTGGTCAACAGTTTTCTCAACAGTTTTTCTATTGATCCACAATGTATTTTCAGTGCCATCTGTTGACATTGCTCAATAACTTCTCAATGGTTTTTCAATGAGAATTTTTGTAAGGGGGGCCGCAACTGGCTAGAGGCTTTGAAGCGGAATTTGCCTAGCGTGTGTAATATTGTCACGTAGGTCGTGACGTCGACGGAGACAGCAGAGAGCACGTCCGAGAAGAAATTGTTTATTTGACCTAACTTGTGGCCGGGAAACTTAAAGTCAAACTACAGAGATGCACTGATAGCGGCGAACAGAGCGTCGACCGTCGATCAACTGTCAAGCGGTAAAGCGAGTCGCCATTTATACATGTGCCGTCGAATATTCCATCGTTATCGTGGGTTGTCGCGCATTTTCTACAATAAGCTTGAGCGTTCACGTCTTGCGCGCAATCTTAACAAAACGATCTACTACAATCGCGAAGCTTCTCGAACCCTGCGGCCTGAACAGCGTCGAGCGTTGATAACCGTTCAATAAAACTTGTAACTGGGCGAGTTGGTTCATACTTGAAGGTAAAAACTGGTAAGCGCAAATAAACAAGACAGGGACACAGGAAGACTGAACATGGACAGGCGCTTCCATAGCGCCTGTCCATGTTCAGTCTTCCTGTGTCCCTGTCTTGTTTATTTGCGCTTACCAGTTTTTACCTTCAAGTTGATAACCGTTCTTGCTGGTCAAACCCGAATACAATAAGTTGGCGTGGCATTGCCCCCCTCTGTAAAAGCATCGTCCCGATGCATGTGAAAGAACAAAGAAGAGAAAAAAATAAGTGCATAAATAAATTACAATAACAAAGGAAACAGTAGAGTCCACAGATTCGCTAACGCGCAAGAAACGGCTTAAGGCGCACGACATGTACTTCAAGTCGTGCGCGGCGTCGCTGCGAGTTCGTAATGCCGTCCGGGATGACCTCGTAGTCAAGAGCGCCGAGACGTCGAAGAACCTTGTATGGACCGCAGTATCGCCGAAGGAGATTTTCGCTAAGCCCAAGTCGGCGTATCGGCGTCCAGACCCAAACATGGTCGCCGGGCTGGTATTACACGGAGTGTCGTCGAATATTGTAGCGACAGCTGTCGGTGTGCTGCTGCGTCTTGATGCGCAGGCGGGCGAGCTGTCGAGCTTCTTCGGCACGTTGTAAGTAAGCGGCGGCGTCGGGTTTTTCTTCGTCGGTGACGTTCGGTAGCATGGCGTCGAGCGTCGTCGCCCGGCTCCTTCCGTAGACCAACTTGTATGGCGTCATCTGCGTTGTTTCTTGGACGGCCGTGTTGTAAGCGAAGGTCACGTAGAGAAGGACGGCGTCGCACGTCTGGTGCTCAACGTCAACGTACATGGCCAGCATGTCGGCGATGGTCTTATTTAGACGTTCGGTGAGGCCATTGGTCTGCGAGTGGTAGGCGGGGGTGCGGCGGTCGCTCGTGTCGCTGTATTTGATGATCGCCTGAGTTAGGTCCCGCTGGCCTAGTAGGCGTTGTCTTCCGTCGCTGGCAATCTCGGCAAGTCTTAACGTAGTGGGCGACGACGGCAGCAACGCGTGGCCAGTAGTATTTTTCCTGTATTCTGGCGAGCGTGTGGGAAACACCGAGGTGTCCAGCCGTCGGGTCGTCGTGTAGGGCCTGGAGGACTTCTGGTCGCAATGATGAGGGCACGACAAGAAGGTAGTCGGTTCGAAGTGGCGAGAAGTTCTTCAGGAGAACGCCGTTCCGTAAGAAAAACGACGGCAGTCCTCGCTTGAATATCTTCGGAACAACGGCGGTATTGCTCTCGAGGCACTCCATAAGGCCCCCCGTTTCGCGTCGGCTCGTTGCCTTTCGGCGAAGTCATCGGCACTTACAGTTCCGAGGAAGCAGTCGTCGTCGTCGTCTTGCGGCGGCGCGTCGACCGGGGCATGAGACAGGCAGTCGGCGTCAGAGTGTTTTCGTCCGTATTGTACGCGACGGTAATGTCGAATTCTTCAAGCCTCAGACTCCATCGTGCGAGACGACCTGACGGGTCCTTCAAGTTAGCTAGCCAACATAAGGCGTGATGGTCACTGACAACTTTTAAGGGCCTCCCATGAGGTAGGGGCGAAACTTTGACGTAGCCCAGAGGACGGCGAGGCATTCCTTTTTTTGTTGTGGAATAGTTGACTTCGGCCTTGGATAGTGGCCGGCTAGCATAACCGATAACCCTTTCAAGCCCGGCAGTCTTTTGCACAAGGACGGCACCGAGTCCTACGCTGCTTGCGTCGGTGTGTATTTCCGTATCGGCGCAATCATCGAAATGCACAAGTATGGGTGGCGTCTGCAGACGTCGTTTAAGTTCTTCAAAGGCTCGCACTTTCGCCGTTTCCCACCTGAATTCCACGTTAGACTTCGTGAGAAGAGTGAGTGGTTCGGCTATCCGTGAAAAGTTTTTGACGAAGCGTCTGTATAGGCGCATAAGCCGAGAAATCGGCGCACGGCCTTCTTGTCGGTGGGTGGCGCGAAGTCGGCGATGGCGACTGTTTTCCGCGGGTCTGGGCGCACTCCAGAATTGCTGATCACATGACCCAGAAACAAGAGCTCGTCGTACACCAGATATCACGTGGTCGTGACGTCGACGAAGACAGCAGTCAGCACGTCCGAGATGAAACTGTTTATTTGGCCGTACTTGTGGCCGGGAAACAAAGTCAAACTACAGCGATACACTGATAGCGGCGAACAGAGCGTCGACCGTCGATCAACTGACAAGCGGTGAAGCGCGTCGTCATTTATACATGTGCCGTCGAATATTACAGCGTTATCGCTGGTTGTCGCGCATGTTCTAGAATAAGCTCGAGCGTTGGCGTCTTGCGCGCAATCTTAAGAAAACGATCTACTACAATCGCGAAGCTTCTCGAACACTGCGGCGTGGACAGCGTCGAGCGTTGATAACCGTCTCTGCTGGTCAAACCCGAATACAAGAAGTGGGCGTCGCATTATCAACTTTGAACGATCAAACACACTTGATAGATCAGAAGCACTGATCGAAAAGTTTCTGGAAGTGTTTAATTCGTCACTAGGACTGATAGCTGACACGGCGGTCAAACCGGTGCTAAAAGACAGCTGTACGCCCGTTTTCTGCAAGCATCGCCAGGTGCCATTGAATTGAATTGAATTGAAGTTTATTTGTCCTGAATTCTTACAGGATCGGGAGCAGAGGCTAAAGGCTATGTAGCCTGACATGGGGCCTCTGCTCCTAAATACAGTTTGGCACGCAGGCCGCTGAACATCTCACTCTGTCGCAGACATTTTCAGAAATAAAACAATAACACAACAATATTTAACATGTTCTTGTTACACAATTTCAGAGAAAACATAACAAAAGAACTTCATCACAAAAGCTTCATCAAAAGAGACTTCATCAATACACAATGTTAAAGAAAGCATAAGAAAAGAAACTACAACACAACTGAAATTGATAGATAGGATGTAACAAATCAAGCATAGGAACTCTAATAAGCATACTCAATATCATGGTTCATTAGGATGGACTTGATAATGGTGTTCGAGGATATGGAATTGAAATCTATGAGACCGTGTAAACGATTTAACATTGTGGGTATTTGATACTGAACGTGTTGCTTGCCATAATTTGTCCTTAATGCTGGGACTTTCCGGCGTTGATGACGCATGGTATAATGCGTATTGTCAGGCGGGTTCTGAAGACACTGTGGCTTGTTTTGTTTCACCCATTGCAGAAGTTTGAAATGATACAGTTTTGTTGCCGTTATTATTACGTATTTTTCAAAGAGTGGCTTAGTTTTCAAATCCTTGATAATACCATGGTACTGCTCGAATGCTCGCAAAACTCTTTTTTGAAGAGCCAGTAATTTTTGATAGTTTTTTTGTGTAGTAGTACCCCATACCAAGATACCGTATGTCATTTTAGAGTAGAAAAGAGCATAATATAATTCTAGTTGTTACCACTTCGGTAAGACTGGGCTGAGCTTATATAAACATCCAACGGTTTTACTGAGTTCTACCGTTAGTTTTTCTATATGTGTGTTCCATGTCAAGCCTTCGGAAAACCATACACCTAGAAACTTCTGGCTGGTGACTTGCTCTATCTCTTTGCCCTCAAATAAAACAGTCGAACTATAGTTACGCGGCTTATTAGGTGGGGCAAACACAATGTATTTCGTTTTACTAACATTTAGTTGCAGTTTATTCAAACTAAGATAAGAGGACAACTTTTGTAGGTAGTTATTAACCTGGTGTTCAAGCTCTAGAATGGATGTGCCGCTGAAGAATATGTTAGTGTCATCAGCATATATTATTAACTTGGGAGAACATGGGATATCACACAGGTCGTTTATATAAATTATGAACAATAGAGGGCCAAGAATTGACCCTTGCGGTACTCCTCTTGTAATGTTTAAGTAAGTGGATGCACTGTTGTTTATACAAACATATTGATGGCGGTTTGTCAGATAGTCTTTCATTAACTCAAGAACCACACCACGTACGCCATATTTGCTTAGTTTACCCGTTAGTACTTCGTGACATACCGAATCAAACGCCTTCCTAAAGTCTATGAACAAACCGAGTGAGTACAGTCTGTGTTCGATGTTTGTGATTAGTTCATGTTTAATATTAAGCAGAGCTGCTTCACAAGATTTATTTTTTTGAAAACCATACTGAGCCTCACTGATCACATTATACTTGTCAAAGAATTTGTACAAGCGTACGTTTATTGCATTCTCGAATACCTTAGATAAAACAGGAAGAACGGATATTGGCCTGTAGTTGTGAATTGCCTTTTATCACCACCCTTGAACACGGGGCATACTCTCGCTATTTTTAGGCGGTCTGGAAAAATGCAAGTTTCAAATATTCTATTTATTATATAAACAATCACTGGAGCTATAATATCAGCTACGTATTTTAGCGGAGTTGCCTTGATCTCATCAAAGCCAGAGGCTACGTTATTCTTAATCTGGTTTATTAATTGTATCACTTCCTCTGATGTCACTGGAGATAGTGACACGGAGTTTTTAAGCCCGTACTCTTTTAATGTAACACAGGGAGCTGTACTGCTATCATTTTTGTATTCTGCACTGGTCACAAAGTAATCATTCATCTTATTCGCTGCGTCACTATCAGATAAGGTGCCTGCACTGGTATGAAAACATAGCGGTGGTGCTTCTTTTTTCTCAGACATTAGATTCTTAACCTCGTCCCACACCTTCCTAGAGTCATTTTTTATCTTCGTAAACAACTTTTCGTAATATGTTTCCCTCGCGCGCTTTAAGGCGGTGTTCAACCTATTTCGGTATTTTTTAAACTCTGAGAACGCCTCCAGGTTCCGTGACCGAACAAAAGTGTGGTACATTTTATTTTTTGTTTTAATCATTTTCAGTAGTTTTTTATCAATCCACGGCTTCCTTGCGCGTTTGGGTTTTCGATTTCGCAAGGTCATTGGAAATGCTTGATTATAACATACTCTAAGTTTTTCAAAAAATGCCTCGTATGCTGCATTTGGGTTTCTTTGCTCAAACACGCATGTCCAATCGACTGATTGAATATGTGAGCGAAACACTTCCAAGCGTGCAGCACTAATGCTGCGAGATAAGGCTTCCGCTGTGGTTTCGCGTTTGACGTGCATATTCGGCAGTAAGCAAAAAATTGGTAGATGGTCGCTTACGTCAGCTGTTAGCAGTCCAGAAAAACAGTCTCGAGAATAAATGTTTGTTACACATATGTCGAGTGAAGTTGCACTTTTTTCAGTTAATCTTGTGGCTTCCGTAATACGATTGGTGCATGTAGTAGGTTGTTGAATGCTTCCAACCCATTACAAAGAGCTCTGCCATAATTCTTCATCGTCATCACGCACAGCATCAACAAAGTGCGCATAATGCCTTACATGCGTTTAGCAGGTACCACGGCTGTCTGTAGAATCACGAAAAATGGCACAGTGCCTACTGCCCTACTTCTCAAAAATTACAATGATTTATAGCGTAGTGGGTTCCTCGCAAGTGCACTTCTATTGGTTGCCAAGGAAGCCCATAAGGCTCCCATGATCCATTGCCTCAGGGTCTCAATAAAGTCAATTCTCTCTCTCTCTCTCGCTCTACGTTTCTCGGGTTAACGTATGTTATAAAGCGTGGTGGGACAGTTAAATAACGACCGGGCGTCACACAATATGCATTACGTAACTAGTGGGTCGTTTAAAGCTTCCAACCCATTACAAAGGGCGGAACCGTAATTATTCATCGTCATCAACTGTCGCATCAACAAACGGCACATAATCGCTTACATATGGTACCTCGCTTCTCCGCAGAACAACGAATAATGTCGTGCTGGGTGCTTCCAACTTCCCCAAAATTACGCTTTGTGGCGTAGTGGGTACGTTGCTAATGTACCTGTATTAGTAGCCACAGGAGAGTTTATAACGGGCTCTAGAAATGCCGCTCTTCCAGCTTTCGCTGTGACTGTGCTGCGCTTTCCGCGCAGGCCTGGCGTTTTTTCACTAAGACAGAAGGCAGCTTACTCACCGGCTATTTTGCCAAGGGAGATGTCCAAAATAGCGCGGTATTTCTCGAAGTGTCAGCTTATTCGCATGCTGTGGTCTTCTTAGATCGCACCACGCCTTAGAGCGCTAGGCGCAGCTTTGAACGTAGCTTTCGTCCCTATTCAAGCAAGGAATTTCGAATCACTCACGTGCTTGTGGAGATTGTGCGCTATGGTCAACAACGTACAGTCGAAGGTCATCAACTTGTTGCTTCTACCATACGAAGAGTTCGTGGCCGGATTGTGACCAATTAACGAAGGTTTCGCGCCGTAGACTAGTATGCACTTTGGCCGGAGACTAAAAGAGCGGTCCTAATGTTCGCATTTTCCGCATTAAACGGCATCGCATTAAGGATATTTTATTGCATTAGCCCTTTCACAAGAGGGTGTCGCCTGAGCCCGTATAGATTTTTTGATTAGCTAAATTCGGACCATTCTGCCTAGCACCCCTGCGATATAACTTCTCCTTTAAAAAGTTCTCAGACCTTCTGGTCACATTTTTCTGAGATTTATCGCTTTCCGGCGCTAGGCTATATAAGAGGAGTACTCAACTGTGATATAACTCTGAGCGTGTGAGTCAGTCGTGACCCCACGGGAAGGAAGAAAACAACGCAATCACCATAGACTGCTTGGCAAAAAATACGTTTATTAAAAACCATGCGTGCCTGCATCCTTTAGTAGTCACTACCACGTGGAGAATAACAATGGTCTTCTGAGTGTCCACCTTTTGAACCTAATTGCCATTGTCGTCGTCATCCACGTCATTTTCGTCATCCAAGCAGAGGTCGCTGTCGCGAAGGGGCACCATGACGCCGCACACGTCGTGAAACTGTTCCAAGCAGGAGACGGGCACCAGGTCCTCCACCGCCTTCGAAACCCACAGGGTACACTCTGCAGCGGAGCAACGAAGAAAATACCTGAGTGTTTTGACACAATTGTAATACTGACAATAGTGGTAACAAATACAGTTTTAATTACATCTTTGTGTTGGGAAAGAACGAAAAAAAAGCTTATCTAGGACGTTGCTGGTTTCATGCTTGCTGAAAAAAAAACAACCTAGCAGTTTTATATTTTATAGCTAAATACAGCAACGCACGCTTGACCTTAGCGTTTAGGTTGCATGAAATGCAACTAAACTACGGAGCAGCTATACTCTGAGAAAAAAAGAGTCTGTGTGACTCCTTTTGGGTGTCTTGACATATGCCACGTATATGAATCTCTTTAGAGAGACACGTAAACTCTCTTGCGGGAGACACGATTTTTCGATGTGAGTATAATGATGTGCAAAGGGACGACGTGCCTCTTTAAAGAGTGATATACGTGGCAGGTCAGTACTCCCCGGAATGAGCCAAAAGACTTTTTTTTCTGAGTGTAGCTTCAATGCAACCTTGCAAAAGATTGCACATGCTCACTCAAGGAGGCGATGCCAAAAAGTGGGCAAACATTTCTCGTAGAGCTCCAGTTACAACGTTTATAGGCACGGACAAGATTGATGATGACCGATACAACGAGCAAAACATCGCCTTACGTCAAAATTTGAGAAACGGCATTTCCAAAATCTCATACATGGGTCATTTATGAAGGGGATCTGAAGACAGCATTCTGGAAACATACAGATACCGATCTCCAGATAGAATGAACTCTCGAAGCAGATTCTAAAGCATAGATATTTTATTCCACGGCTATGCTTCGATAGATGGTGACTGCATGGAGTGCCTCACAAAAATAAATGCTTGAGATCAGTCACATCTGTGTAGCTTATTCGAACAACGCGTTCTTAACACATACACAGGTTGAAAACGCAAAAGACGAAGACAGAGGAGAGGCTTGACACACACGAGCGCTGACTAACAACAGTATTTTATTCGGAACCAAGCAACCACATATTATAGCTCACAAGGCGCGACACATCACGTGTGCGCTGTCGGCACAAAAGTCCTCTCACGACGCAAGAAACATAACTCTTTCCTAGAAAGAGCAATAGACGGCTGTGATACACATGCGTCACCTAATCTATCAATTAACTCCGCCTCAATGATCTCGCGGGTTAACCGATTTCTATTTCTGCTCACAACTGAACACTCGTCGTTAGACGGGTCACACGTGGTCATAACAGCGCAAGATCTACAATGCGCATCTAAAAACCCGCCTCTCATCTCGGACACGTTGTAACGATGCTCCCGGAGCCTATCATTAAGGCATCGTCCACTTTGGCCAACATAATAGCTACCACAAGTCAAAGGCAGTTTATAAACTGTACCTTTTGCGCAGTCAACGAAAGAAGTTTTATGCTTCTTATTGCACTCACTATTTTTGGGGGCACACACGCTAGTCAATCTGCACAAAGATCGCAGTTTATCTGCCGCAGAAAAAACAACTGTAATGCTTGCACGTTCACCGATACGTTTTTGGCGGTGTGAAAAACCGTGAATGTACGGAATGACTGCTACTTTACTTTTGGAAGGCGGAGAAATGATTCTATTCGGTGCCATATGGTTCAGAAGGCCTTCAGCAACGCTAACGAGTACATGCGAGGGATACCCCGCATCCCGGAGGCGAAGTACCTGCTCATAGAAACTATCACTCATGAGCTCGGGGGAAGACCTACGCAAAGCATTGGACAGACACAACTTCGCAATACCCCTTTTCACCAGCTTTGAGTGTGCCGAGGCATACGCGAGCAACGGTTTGTTCGCGCGCGGCTCAAATTTCCAGTACACACGTTGATCGCAAGATAAAAAGATTGATGTCAAGAAAGCGTAAGCTTCCCCTACTGAAACGTTCCGTATGCCATTCCAATAATTCCGTATGTTTCCGTAAGAATCTTACGGAAATATATGAAAAATATATGGAGAATATACGGAAAACATATGGATTCCGTATGGAAACATATAGAATTATTGGAATGGCATGCGGAACGTTTCAATAGGGTTCCGTTAGATGGTAACTCAAGAGTTAAAACTAGGTGTGATAATCCATGACGAAAAAAGGTAAGTGCGCTAGTAGGTAGCGTCTCGAAACCATCAGAATTGCAATCAAGAAAAATTTTAAAAATCATCCACATACCGGAACGTTTTTGTGATGCTAAAGTCATGAATGCGACCACTAAGGTTTCTGTCCAGTTCAGCTAAAAACAAATCACTTAAAATAGGGGCAATGCATGAGCCAATGCATATCCCTTCTTTCTGTATGTATGCCAGGTCTCCCCACTGAATGAAGGTAGACATAAGGTAAAACTGGAGCAATTATAAGAATCCACCACATGACGTGCCAGTCTCATTCATAAAAGGAACACTTCCGAACCTATCAATACAATTCTGTACGCAGGAAAGCAAACAAGACTGAGGTAAAGAATAAAATAGATCCTTTATATCCATGGATAATGCACCACGGTTCTCGTTCGAAGGCGACATCAGGTAATCTATGACACTATCAGAATTCTTGACAAGGAAGGGGTCATCAATGGGGAGCAAATTTAGCGATTTTTGCAGAAATAGGGCAATAGACTTTTGCCACGTACCATTCTCAGAAACGATAGCTCTGAAAGGAGCGTCAATCTTATGTGTTTTGACGCTGAAAAACACTTCGAGACAACCGCGCTTGCTCACGTCTATACCTTTGAGGACACTGTCTAATTTGAGCCTTTCACACAATATTTTTGCCTTTGCCTTTTCCTTAGGGGCCGGTTCACATTTGCCGGTGTGTTTTGAATGTGCCACGACTCGGGCAAGAGCCTCCTTCTCTGATTCCGTTCTGTTTCCAGAACAGAAGCGCCGTCGAAGTTGATCTTATGGTCGTGCTTCTCACAGTGCTCTGCAACAGCGCTGCGTTGCATTTCCATCTTCCTGACGTCGTTCTTATGTTGGCGCATTCTTTCTGGGAAGCACTTGCTCTCGCCTATGTAGCTAGCTGGGCATTCCGAACACGGCACCCTGTACACTACGCCCTGGTGTTGTTCCCTCAAGGGTCGATCCTTCGGCCGCGGAAGCAGGCGGGTGAGCGTCGACTCTGGCTTGTGTATCACCGTGACCTCCTCTTTTCTGAGAATCTTGGTGAGCTCTTCACTGATGCCCGGCACATGTGGTATGACAATGCGCTTGGCTGGCTTCTTGGATTCCATTGTGGCCGGTGGGGTGGCCGGGGAGGGGGGAGGGGGTCGCGTAGCGTGTCTTTCGCCACACAGCGTGACACTCGGCGAATGAAAGCTTCGGTGTATCCGTTCTTTAGCAGCTCGGCGACGACCCTCTCCTCTTCTCTCTTTCTCCCCCCGCCTCCGACGTGCAGATTATGCTTGCACGTGAAAGGAGCGCCGAAACTACCGAAGCTTTGTGGGCAGTCGGACGACAGGACGTAAAATGCAAATACCTGCCGGTGTGCGTTGACTTTCTGTACACCGAGAAGGTCATGCGCTCGCGCTGCCGTCCGACTGCCACATCGAGAAATGGAAGCGTTGCGTCTCGCTCTCGCTCCACCGAGAACTGTATCGCCTGGTCGACAGTGTATAGATGTTCACAGAGACATTGAGGATACCTTGATGACATTGACCTAAATACTTAAGTTGATGCGCATCATTTATTTTATTATTCTGACGATGCGAGTGTATTAAGTATAGTTCATGTGCGCTATTTCGTGGAAAATTAGCAGGCCCCATGCCTTCTTACGACCCTACTCTGCTGAGTAAATGCACTGCGAAGTAACCGATGCCACTTTCCGAGTTTCCATGAGGGCTGCGTCCATGGTGCCATGTGACGCGTGTAACGTAAACATGTTTTCGCTTTAATTTTAGTACCCTTGTTTCCATTGGTTCTCAAACATTAGTACATACGCGGCCGCAATACATAATTATTGATGAACGCTCGAAGCGTATTTCTTCGTCAACCAACACATGTACATTTGATGTGAGTGGTTCAATGTTGGCATCTGGATGGGGCAAGTGCCTCTTTAAGCTAATAGGTCTGCTACGATTTAGTGGGTGCTCCATTCTTAAGATAGAAACCAATGGAAATGAAATCGCGGGCTACTACATTTTTCGGATATTATTTAGAGGCTGTAGCTTACACCTGATCTGAAATCATTTACGTGGCGCCTTGACATCTTTAGAGACTGCAATGAAGGTACAGTTTCGAGAGGTCCAGATTATTTCATAACCTCCAAAATCTGCGCTTTAGTACCAATAACAAGATTTGTTATACCGATCAGCCAACTGGCCACTTTCAGCAGTATGAGATACAGCGAGCTTTGCGCTCACTCTCGTTGTCAAAGTAGAAGAAAATGTCACATAAGGTCGAAAGGATGAGGACCAGCTTTGTCGAGAATGCAGCTCGTAATCGAAGCTGCAAATTCCCTATTGCAAACCACTCTGCACGTCCTTTGTACTCCATAAATTGTGCACCGTTGGAAAGTTTGTAAAACATGGACCACGATTTTAGAATACAACTTTAAGGCAATAAATGACACTCTCGTGAATTACACCAAAATCATGCTTTAGGCGATGCAGGCTGCCGTTATTTGAGGGCATATCTTCTTATTGATAAACCACATTAGTTGAACAACATCTGTTTTCTTTTTGCTTAGTGTGTAATAGGCGTCCTAAGCTGTAGCAAAAATATTTCAGTATAGCAAATCACAACCTAACGCGGGTTGTGCAAAATGAGGCTCCACTGACCAACAGTAGCGGTTCAATCACAGTTTTAGGAGCGAAGCTCCTTATAGCGTCACTTGGTCGGTCGTCGCTCCGTCGGGCGTGTCCCTGCCGTCGCGTCTCCCGTATCATTCAATAGACGTCAGACTCTGCCCAGGCGGCGCTGCGAAAAACACCGCCACCAGCGCCCTCATCGTAGCCCTGGCACTAACTGGGTAGTGCAAAGAGAGCCGCCCGCAAGCGAATGTGCATAGGCCGCAATATAACCTTCCTCTTTCGTTGGTGTCGAGGCGCGGTTTCCTGAAAATCGAGGACCTGGAAAGCTTCTTCCGCCAATCCACGCTTCAGAAACAAAGGAAGCTGATCAAAGCGAACTGCGAGTACAATGCAAAATAAGTTTTAGTTATTCCCGCGCGCTGCAACTCGCAAGTACAAGCGAGCATCACACGACACCGAGTTCGAGGCAAGCCCCCCGACATCCGTTCTCTAGAGCCTAAATGCGTTAAAATCGGGTATATACGTATGCCACAGCGATAAAGTACCTACATACACGATCAATTTACTTAGCTATGCATCTTACGATCAGTGGTACAAAACTCGGTTCATCAGGGGCGAAAGGCTTCGGCGATTTTCGCCTTTTCAGTTGCATTCTCCCTTAATTCATCTCTCGCTTCCTGTGCATTGGAGTGTTTTATTACGCATCCTCAAATGGTCTCTTGATGGTCGTCTTCCGTTTGTATGTACTGCAAATGGGTATACGTGCGTGTCCACTTTCGCGGGGTACAACCAAAGGCAAAACCGTGGCCTCCGAGATAGCTACGGCAACCGCGGAGGACACGGGCGAAACAAACCTGAAGGGGGTCACGACCAACATTCTGCGATTTACTTGTATGACACACGTGGTGTTAGCTAGTTAGAACCAGAACTCTGAGCCTTCAAAACGTACATACGTCCGCGATGCTGTGTTGTGACGACCAACTCGTCGCGGTGTGCGTATCACGCGTCTCCAGTCTGCCTCTAGCTGCTCACTTCGTGTTACACGACAAGCACCGCGGTCAGAGCCTCTGCTGAGCTTCATAGTCAAGGTTACCACGGTTTTGCATCAGGGCTACGCAAAACAACAGCAGAGCCACACATTCATGCCACCGGCTGTGGAGAACGCGGGTACTTCGCTTACCCAACACGCTCGCAACGGCCCGTATCCAACGCTCTCGCCTTTCTTCTTCGTACGACAACTATGAAAATCGGTAAAACTGAACGTTGTTGTTCAGTCTTTTACGTCCGTGGCAATTCACAACGCAACAGTGCGTCTTTTGCGGAGTTTCTTCGTAGCGTGCGGAGGGCTCTCGTCTGCTGCTGTTTTCGCCGTCGTTGAAGCGAGTGATCCAGCAAGCACTTCACGACTGTTCGGTGGCGCGTCCGACTAGCGGAGAGCAATTCACAGCTCTCGTTCTGAGTGCCAAATGCGCAAACACACGCGATATTAAGCTCAATCGTTGTTTCGCACTCGCTGGTTGCACCTGGTCCCATAGCAACTGTGCGAGAGAGTCGGTCTATGCACTACTCAATACTTCTCCGACAGGTGCCGCCACACATCTTGGAAACTCCAGAGTCTGACGTCTATAGATGGCGCTGTCCCATAGAGATGCATGCAAACTGCAGTTGGGTGACGATATACTAGATGGCGTTGTTCCATAGAGATGTGTGCAATATGTGTGAAAAAAAAAACAAAAAAGGAAAAAAAGAAAAGAAAGAGAAAAAAGCAGTGGCACCCTGCACGGTAGATGGCGTGCAGTTATCAAAGCGGCGTATCGCTTTTGATTACTGCTGGGCGAAGCCACTGACCATTTCCCGGTGTAACCATGATTGCTTCAGGAGCTTCGCCCAAGCTCTTCATAATTCACCCGTGGATATGCTGTCATTTTTTTCTTTTCCTTGAGAACACAATACGTCAGTGGCTTAGCAGAATCTGGAACAGCTCGAAAATTGGAAGTTTCACAATACATATTGCATAATTAGGGATATTTTTTTTTAATTTTTCGTTTTTCATTGACAACGCTTCACAGCTTCGATAGGCGGGCACTTAGTCGAGGAAAGCAATCAATGTATATGTTATTGCTATAGTAAAAAAGCAATTTCCTTTGCTTGAGAGGTGGAACTTTAGGAAATTTCTTGGAGACACACCGCGCTGTAATCCCGTCTGCTACTTTTAATATGCTTGTGTAAAACGTCCTCAGACAGGAAAAAGCATGTAGCATTAATTTCTTCCTTGGAAGACAATTTATCATTATTTACTCCATAGAATACTGACTGAAGTTCCTTGCTACCTTACATACTTGTTCGCCAACCGAAGCGCTGCTGTGACTGCTGAGACAAGTCAATACCAATGTTCAATCTCAGAATTTTACAGCTTCGCACGTATTAGCGTGTGGCCCATGGCTTTCTTTAGCGAAAAGAGTGAACATGCGGAGTGCAATTTCTCTTTTTCGCAGGGAGTGATACTCATCAGCATTACAAAATACTCCTCTGGCGATATATTGCTAATTCCTGGGAGTACTGTAGCTGCCAGAGATATGTGTGCTGTACAATTGTTTGCATATCAGCAGATCACCAGCTGAGCTAATTAGATCAATAACTGTATTTCACTGCATTCTTACGTTGTGAGAAGTGAGAAACATCGGTGATGGCGCAGTCTTTGTAGTCACTCCAAACAATGTACGCCACTTCCACGTCAGTGCCTGCGTAAAAAAATGAGCGTAAAACTATGGGAAAATTGTGTTGCCTAAGGGGACGCGTGGGTCATATCTCAGAAAACTGGCACGGAATAGAAAACGGTCGAAGGACAGAATGTTTCGTATTGTGGGCATCATTCTGATCGGGGGATCTATCTGCGCCAGAGCAGGAATTTCTTCGGCACTATCATCACAACTTTGCCTCCCGTAGTATTGTGTGATATGTTTACCAACGTCACTTTTTCGACTTGTTTGGGCTGCGTATTTCAAGCCAAAATGAGCGATGCCTTGAAACGGGCACGCAGATAACTGTGTTTGTCCTCCTATTGCTTGATTTGTAACTACCTCATACGAAGTCGAGATTTTCCTCTCGAAGTGGACAGAGTAAATTGACAGTACTTATAAGAAAAAAAAATAGACTGGATATAAAGCATCTGCGGCTCGAGGCAGTTGGTTCGTCGCTTTTGACAGCATGGTAGATGGATGCTTATGTTTCTTTAATGATAGAGAAGCAAGATAAACAAACGCCAAATCGCCCTTCTACGTGTCAGATAAGAGGTAAGTAGGATGCAGATATGATTTCATTTACAGCAAAGCGACAACCAACAATAGTTCAAGTGTAATCATTTGTCGCTGCCACCTCAAGCTCACATATAGCTCTATGAGATTAAGGACTGACTTGAAAGTAGCAAGCAAATGATAGTGCTTTGTCTGCTCGGCCTGACGGGGCTAGATTTGGCCATAACGTTTTCTGTAGACGTAAATACAGGCAACCAGTTGATTTTGTGACACTAACGTCTAGGCACAACCATTTGTTACAGCGCACCTAGGGCAAACTAGCTACAAGGCACATGTACAGCTGGAAATGTGAACCGCTTTACTGCGTAATACGCTGGCACCTTCATTTCGCAGCAGGCCTTGTAGCTGTTGCATAATTGAATGGAATACATTTCACGCTGGAAAGGTTCATTTACGTTCACATGTTTAATGCACGTACCCTTACACATTTCTGGCCGGCTTATTTATTTCCACGACACAGACAATTTTTTTGGCTTTGTCAGTTAACCTTAATATTTCCGTGGTAGGTTATCCTCGTGCAAGGAAAAAAGTAGCTGCAGAGCTGTTGCGCTGGCATACCCGCGTTTGTCAGCGTAGTGCTACTTCACGATTGAATCTAGACGTTATCGCAGACTCAACTTAAATCCTTTGTTTACGTAGACTAGTATTTTCAAATACGTATGTTTCAAATACGCGAGTGTTCTTGAAAGGTAGGCCTATTTACTCGGTTGTGTTCGTGAAGTGGCGTTGTCAGATTTCATACAAGTACTGTTGCGATAATAAATACCATTTTCTTTCTTCATGTTTTTTATGGCATTTTGTGAACTACTTATTTATTGTTCTTTGTAAAAATGTACAATACAACTCCAATAGCCATGCACAGCTCTGCATTATGTGAAAATAAATAAATAATCAAATAAACGAATATATAAACCATCGAATAATTTCGAGAGACACTGGACAACAACGACGATAAAATTGAAGTAGTACATATATATATATATATATATATATATATATATATATATATATATATATATATATTTACACTCACTTTTGCCAACAGTGAAGTTTGTCGCATCCGGGGTTGCACCAGCGGTGTGGTGAAAAGCAACGCGTTTTCTGGAAGGTAATTTTTGGCATTGATTATTTTGTCCTACGCAGAACGAAATAAAGCTGTTTTGAGTACTAGTAATTCTAAGCACATGACCATGACACTGAAGTTTACACACCATCTTTAGATCAACTAGAATACTTGTTGTAGATGTCGGTGCGTGACTGAGCAAGTAGGACGACCAACATCGACACATCTGCACATGAGTGCAACTAGCAGACGACCGGAATCAGGTCCCTCTTCACGATAACGTTTGCAGTGGTGTTAGTTCAGTGTAGTTAACGTATGTGCGCCATACCTGCCATAATGGCATGCACAGCCGCCACACCCACTAATTGAAGACAATCGATGTTTGATGTAATGACTTTCGCTCATTGTGGACCTCTAGGAAATGTATAGCAGTACAGCTCTTCAACGTTTCTGTTTCGCCGGCGAGGTTGATCATATTTAATAGTTCTGCTAAAATTACCATCAGCCGCTTTTTGTAAATCTCAAAGCAGCAGCGGAATGATCTCAGGAAGGGTTCCAATTCTTTTATTTCACCCGACCGCCTGTTTCCACAAATTAAAATGTTACTTGATTATAGAAAAATAATTACTACCATAATCGATGATTCTGGTGATGTTCAACTATGTGCCGCGGGAGAAACAGTAATTATGGAGGCAGCTATCAAACGTTGGATGCCCCTTATTTCGTAAGATTTTCTGACAGATTCCTTGAAAGACCCTGTATACCCGTCTAGCCGTGGTCTAAATACCTGGTCCCAAAAGCTAGGCTTCTGGTGGTAAGGTTCTTAGCTGTGGTTACGTAGGCAATATCAAAGATGGAGAGTGACATTTGTTATCCTGATAGTCCCATGCTATCGTTACGTATAGCTTTAGTCTGACTCTGTGTAAGTTTCTTAGGTCGTATTTCTGAATAGGTGATAGAAAAAAAAATTCGGCAGATCGCACGTGCCGCCGGAATCGATGTTCTGCAAAGCATGCGGCGGCAAGGTGACTGTGGCGTAATATCTTTACATGAGCGAAACGTTACGAAACGATGCTAAAGATATGTGCAATTGGTATACGCACACACATATGTTGAAAAATCACACGTGTATTACAAAACCAGTTTACAGTTGCGTAATCATGTCAACAGCAACATGGGTAATAACAACAGCAGACGGGGTAAGCTGATATGTAGTGCTTTTACTTGTCCGTTATGATGAAAACGCACGCACGTTTCACGATCCAGTGTGCATTCGTCGAGGGGTTCTTGAGAGTTTTCAGGTAGAAGGCGGCAAGCGGAATGTCTTTGGTAGTGTAAATAAAGTACGCAACGCAGACCTCGCCGATTCCTCTGCTTGTCTGTGGGTGTTCTGCGCCTGGCGGCCGGCAAAGAGGGATGCGGCCCATGTTAAAGTTGCGCATCGCCGTTTTCCTATATGTACCCGCGCATGCGCCCCTTCAATGAAGCCTCTTGCTGTGAACAATACACCGGGCTCATCGATCCAGTTTTCAGAAAGTGGTAACGCGCGAGTTTCTGGGAAAGAGTGTCTTTTTCGTGGACGTGCGCGCACAGACACTGTATGTTGAGAGCGGCGAGCGTAAGGGGATTTTTCTGGTTGCGGCACCGAATGAGGGCTGTAGCCCGATTCAAGACAGTGTCTAGAGGCATGCTTGCTAGGCGTGTCATGTCATCGACTGGCTGTCTGTCGACATAGCCGGCGACATTTCGGAACCTGAAGTTACCTTTTGTGAGGGTGCGGTATAGGCCATCGAGGCTCGTAGCCCTGGAAATTGCTACGTAGACCAAATTCAGTGGTTGGCGCTTATCGTATCCGTAGGCTACCTGGGCGTATGTGGTCCTTCGTGACTTACATAGAACTATGACGTTTGCTTGCCCAAGGCGAAACTCTCTACGCTTACACAAGAAATTTTTCTGACGTATATCGTGGTTGTGGTGGTTCGCATTACCACGGGCACCCAATTCAATTCTATTGAGGGGTGTGCGGTAGTGATGTGATTCGTCCTGGCTGGAAGGACGATATGTACCGTGGACGTTGGAAATTGAAGCCACAGTTCCTCACGCTCGATGTACCACGAGATACCCATGTTTCCATTAACGAGACCGTCGCTTACGTCGATGTTGGCTTGCGGATGCTCAGGCAGACCGGCAGGCTACCCATGTCGCTTGCGTTCTTCTTGGCCACCTTCTTCACCTTCTTCCGGGTATCCTGGTGAACCTCCTCGTTCTTCTAGCCAGTTATTACATGCGGGATGACATAACACGTCGCCCGCAGCGTAACGCGCGCAGCGTGGACGCCGCGTGCGTTAGAGCGATCAACGTCCGCATTGCTGTGGTATGGCCGTATGCCGTCAGGGCACACATCGGTGGCTTCTTCACGTGTCACAAAGCGGGTGTCAATCAATCTGACGTAATACTCGGTTGTATGAGGCCATAGACCAGCCTCGTAAGAAATGAAAAGAACAGTGCGTCATTAAGGAGGACGACGTGGACGGGTGGATGTCAGCCGAGCGCGTTCCAGGGGAGTTCTTTCTTCTGCTCCCTGACTTCTCTCGAGTTTCAGTGTGTACGTTCGCGGGTACTGTGTTGATTGAGGCTGTGAATCACCTGTGGCACATACCGGCATAACGTGAACTGTGGTATGCGGGTATTTGTATTCTCACTACTGCTACCTCACTTGTGCGCTTCGCTGTTAAAAAGAAGCGTCTCTGCTGGTCGTACCTGAACAGGGGGTCTCAGTAGCTTTAAGCGTAATTAACTTCTTTTGAGGCTACACAGGTCAAGAGCATAACAATCATTGATTATGAGAAACGGCGCAGTGCAAGACAATGGAATAAGTTTTCACATCTATTGTTGCATAGCATGCATTCATTTAGGTGTTATGTGCGGGAACGTTTGCATTTCTCTGCACTGAAATTCGGCCGCCGCTGTTTCGCCTCGAAGCCACGCTCTCGTGCCCCACTGCTTTATGATATTGTCACGTGGTTGTGACGTCGACGAAGGCAGCGATGAAAGTCCGAGATGAAACTCTTTATTAGGCCGAACTTGTGGCCGAGAAAATGAAACTCCGGCTACAGCAATACACTGATAGCGGCGAACAGAGCGTCGACCAACTGACAAGCGGTCAAGCGCGTCGGCTTTTATACAGGCGCTATCGAATTTTCCGGCAATATCGCTGGTGGCGGCATTATCTCTCGGCAAAGCTAGAACATTCACGGGCGGTGCGCAATCTTGACAAAACGATCTACTACAATCGAGAAGCTTCTCGAACACTGCTTTGCGGACAGCGTCGATCGTTGATAAACGTCCTAGCTGGTCAAATTAACAAGACGTGGGCGTGGTATTGCCCCCCTCTGAAAAAGCATCGCCCCGATGCTTGTGAAAGAACAATGAAGCGAGAAAAAAAAACAAGTATATACATAAATAAATTACAATAACAAAGAAAAAGTAGAGTCCCCAAGTTCGCTAACGCGCGAAAAACGGCTTAAGGCGCACGACATGGACGACTTCAGGTCGTGCGCGGCGTCGCTGGGAGTTCGTAATGCCGTCCGGGATGACCTCGTAATCAAGAGCGCCGAGGCTTCGAAGAACCTTGTATGGCCCGAAGCATCGCCGAAGAAGATTTTCGCTAAGCCCACGTCGGCGTATCGGCGTCCAGATCCAAACACGGTCGCCGGGCTGGTATTCCACGAAGCGTCGTCGAAGATTGTAGCGACGGCTGTCGGCGTACTGCTGGGTCTTGATGCGCAGGCGGGCGAACTGTCGAGCTTCTTCGGCACGTTATAAGTAAGCGGCGGCGTCAAGGTTTTCTTCGTCGGTGACGTTCGGTAGCATGGCGTCGAGCGTCGTCGCCGGGCTCCTTCCTTAGACCAATTTGTACGGCGTCATCTGCGTTGTTTCTTGCACGGCCGTGTTGTAGGCGAAGATCACGTACGGAAGGACGGCGTCCCACGTCTTGTGCTCAACATCGACGTACATGGCCAGCGTGTCGGCGATGGTCTTATTTAGACGTTCGGTGAGGCCATTGGTCTGCGGGTGGTAGGCGGTGGTGCGGCGGTGGCTCGTCTCACTGTATTTGAAGATCGCCGGAGTTAAGTCCGCAGTAAAGGCGGTACCTCTGTCTGTGATGAGGACCTCTGGGGCGCCATGACGCAAGACGATGTTCTCCACGAAGAACTTGGCTACCTCGGCGGCGCTGCCTTTGGGAAAGGCCTTTGTCTCTGCGTAGCGGTTGAGGTAGTCAGTCGCTACAACGATCCATTTGTTGCCGGAAGTCGACGTCGGGAACGGCCCCAGTAGGTCCATTCCGATTGGCTGGAACGGCCGGTGAGGTGGTTCGATTGGCTGCAGAAGTCCCGCTGGCCTAATCGGCGGTGTCTTCCGTCGCTGGCAATCTCGGCAAGTCTTAACGTAGTGGGCGACGTCGGCAGCAAGGCGTGGCCAGTAGTATTTTTCCTGTATTCTGGCGAGCGTGCGGGAAACACTGAGGTGTCCAGCCGTCGGGTCGTCGTGTCGGGCCTGGAGGACTTCTGGTCGCAATGATGAGGGTACGACGAGAAGGTAGTCGGTTCGAAGTGGTGAGAAGTTCTTCTTCAGTAGAACGCCGTTCCGTAAGAAAAACGACGGCTGTCCTCGCTTGAATACCTTCGGAACAACGGCGGTCTTGCACTCGAGGTACTCAATAAGGTCCCCCAGTTCCGCGTCGGCCCGTTGCCTTTCGGCGAAGTCGTCGGCACTTATAGTTCCGAGGAAGCAGTCATCGTCGTCGTCTTGCGGCGGCGCGTCGACGGGGGCACGAGACAGGCAGTCGGTGTCAGAGTGTTTTCGTCCGGACTTGTACACGACGGTAATATCGAATTCTTGAAGCCTGAGACTCCATCATGCGAGACGCCATGAAGGGTCCTTCAAGTTAGCTAGACAACGTAAGGCTTTGAAGGGCCTGCCATAGAGGTAGGGGCGAAACTTTGAGGTAGCCCAGAGAATGGCAAGGCATTCCTTTTCTGTTGCGGAATAGTTTGCTTCTGCCTTGGATAGTGATCGGCTAGCATAACTGATAACCCTTTCAAGCCCGTCAGTCTTTTGCACAAGGACGGCACCGAGTCCTACGCTGCTTGCGTCGGTGCGTATTTCCGTATCGGCGCAATCGTCGAAATGCGCAAGTATGGGTGGTGTCTGCAGGCGTCGTTTAAGTTCTTGAAAGGCTTGCACTTGCGCCGTTTCCCACATGAATTCCACGTTATTCTTCGCGAAAAGCTTCAGTGGTTCGGCGATCCGTGCAAAGTTTTTGACGAAGCGTCGGTAATAGGCACATAAGCCGAGAAATCGGCGCACAGCCTTCTTGTCGGTGGGTGGCGCAAAGTCGCTGATGGCAGCTGTTTTCCGCGGGTCTGGGCGCACTCCAGACTTGCTGATCACATGACCCAGAAACAAGAGCTCGTCATACGCGAATCTGCACGTTTCTGGCTTCAGGGTCAGACCAGAGGCCTTGATTGCGTGAAGTACTGCCTCAAGCCGCCGGAGATGCTCGTCGAAGGTCGAGGAAAACACGACGACGTCGTCCAAATACACAAGGCACGTCTGCCACTTCAATCCGGCCAGTACGGTGTCCATGACACGCTGGAACGTCGCAGGTGCCGAGCAAAGACCGAAAGGCATGACCTTGAACTCAAAGAGGCCGTCGGGTGTTATAAAGGCAGTATTTTCTCGGTCTGTCTCGTCGACTTCGATTTGCCAGTAGCCGGTCTTGAGGTCCATCGACGAAAAGTACGTCGCGTTGGGAAGTCGATCCAGGGTGTCCTCTATTCGTGGGAGGGGGTACACGTCCTTCGTGATTTTGTTCAGGCGCCGGTAATCAACGCAGAAGCGCAGTGTCCCGTCCTTCTTCTTCACTAACACCACGGGTGACGCTCACGGACTCTTGGACGGCTGGATGATGTTGTCGCGTAGCATCTCGTCGACCTGTTTCTTTATCGCGTCGCGCTCTCGAGTAGAACCTCTGTAGGGGCTCTCACGGAGTGGTCGAGAATTCTCATCTGTTATAATGCGGTGCTTCGCGAGGGGCGTTTGTCGGACCCGCGATGACGACGAGAAACAGTTCTCCTATTGCAAGAGCAGGATTTCGAGCTGGTCTTGCTTGGCCTTCGGAGGGCTCGGGTTGACGTCAAAATCCGGTTCGGGACCTCTATTCGTCGAAGCAGGTTCGGCAGCATCGAAGAGGGCGAAAGCATCGCTGGGGGCTGCACATTCGTCGATGTAGGCAACCGTCGTACCAAAGTTGAGGTGCCTATATTCGTGGCTGAAGTTTGTCAGAACTACTTTTGCTTTACCGTCACGCAGTTCGGCTATACCTCGTGCGACGCAAATTTCACGGTTCAGGAGTAGGTGCTGATCACCCTCGATGACGCCTTCAAGGTTCGCAGGTTTTTCGGTGCCGATGGAAATAATGACGATGGAGCGCGGCGGAATGGTCACCTGCTCTTCTATCACATTCAATGCATGGTTGCCTGGCATCGCGTGGGGCTTTGTCTGAGTTCAGTGTTATCGACTCAGACCTCAGGTCGATGACGGCGCCGTGGTCACTTAGGAAGTCCATTACAAGTATCACATCCCTGGAGCAGTTTTGTAGGATTACAAAGCTCGCAGGATAAGTCTGGTTATTGATGCTGACTCTCACCGTGCAGACACCAATCGGCGTTATCAGGTGGCCTACAGCTGTCCGGATTTCGGGTCCACTCTAAGCGGTCTTTACTTTCGTCAGCTTGGTGGCGAACGGTCCACTGAAGACAGAATAGTTGGCTCCGGTGTCGACGAGAGCTGTGATGCTGTGGCCGTCGATAAGAACATCGAGGTCGCTACTTCGTCGTCTCGCGTTGCAGTTAGGTCGTGGCGTGGGGTCACGGCTGCGTCGGTGTGTTCCGCTGCTTCCAATTTGCGTCGTCGGGTCTTCTTTAGTCCGCGAGATTTCGTCGTCAGGGGTCCGTCTGGTTCGCGTCGTGTTCTGAAGGTTTCGTCGCGGCGTCGTCGTCGGCGGCGGAGGATCTTCGGTAGTTCGTCGTGCAGCAACCGCACCTCCATCGGTTGCTGGCCTTAGTTTTCCGGATACGGGCTACGCGACCGGCCCCGGTTTGGGCCAGTGTACCGCCGGCAGTGCGGTGACATGAAGCGGCCGGGCGACGGCGTGCGGGAAGGTCGTCGTTCTTGCCACTGTGTTCCGGTGAGGTAGTCGTCGATGTCGCGCGGCCGTTCGCCTGGCTGCGGGCGCGGCGCGTTGATTGCGAATCCGCGGAGTCCCATCTGTCGGTACTTCTAGCGGCGGTACGTGTGGCCGGCCTCTCCGCAGTGGTAGCAGAGCGGGCGGTTGTCGGGGGCACGCCAGACATCGCTCTTCCTCGGGGTGTTGCGCTGGCCGACAGGTGGTCGGTAGGGCGTCGGTGGCGGCGGCGGCGTCTGGCGACGGTACTGCGGCGGTGTGGCGTCTTGGCGGGGGCGTGGAGGAGGAGCATGACGGCGGGCTGCAGCAGCATAGCTAATAGCTTGCGGCTGCGGCTCTGCTAGCTGAGGCGCGCCGAGTGAATGCTGGATCTCCTGGCGCACGACGTCGGCGATGGACTCTACTTGAGGTTGCGACGAAGGTAGAATTTTCGCAACTCCTCTTGCACGATTGCTGGAATCGTCTCACGCAGGTCGGCGGGTCCTAGGGCTTGAACGTCGGCGTAGCTTGTAGCCGAGAAGCTGCGGCTGTATTGCCGCGTTCGCATCTCCAGCGTTTTCTCGATCGTGGAAGCCTCTGATGCAAATTCAGCGACCGTGTTCGGCGGGTTCCTTATCAATCCAGCGAAGAGTTCCTGTTTGACACCCCGCATGAGGAACCTCACTTTCTTCTCTTTGGGCATAGTTGGGTGGGCGTGTCGAAACAGGCGATTTATCTCTTCCGTGTAGATGGCAATATTTTCGTTGGGTAGGTGCACACGGGTCTCCAGCATAGCCGCGGCCCGTTCCTTGCGGACCACGCTCGTGAACGTGCTTAGGAACGTCGTCCGAAAGAGATCCCATGTTTGTAGGGCGGATTCTCGGTTCTCGAACCACGTCGTAGAAGTAGACGTGGCGCAGCTTCTCTTCAGTGTCCCAGTGGTTGAAGGTGGCGACTCGCTCGTACGTCTCCAGCCAGCTCTCCGGGTCTTCAAACGACGATCCACGGAAAGTCGGTGGCTCCCTTGGCTGTTGCATCACTACCGCGGGCGGTGGCGCAGTGTCTGTCATCGTTGCCGCAGTCGTGGTCATGGCCTTTCTGTTCCGAGTGTTGTCGGTAGAGGCCCGTACTCTGGTGCTAGGCCTTGTTGCCTACGGCTAGCTCGCTGGTCGTGGTTGGCGTCGATGTCTTCTCCGCGCTGGGGGCTGGGTTCACGGCTTGACGGGGGCGTCCGGATCATGAAGGAACAGCACCTCCACCAGATGTCTCGTGGTTGTGACGTCGACGAAGGCAGCAGTCAGCACGTCCGAGATGAAACTCTTTATTAGGCCGAACTTGTGGCCGAGAAAATGAAACTCCAGCTACAGCAATAAACTGATAGCGGCGAACAGAGCGTCGACCGTCGATCAACTGACAAGCGGTCAAGCGCGTCGGCTTTTATACAGGGCTATCGAATTTTCCAGCAATATCGCTGGTGGTGGCATTATCTCTCGACAAAGCTATAACAATCACGGGCGGCGCGCAATCTTAACAAAACGATCTAATACAATCGAGAAGCTTCTCGAACACAGCTTTGCGGACAGCGTTGATAAACGTCCTAGCTGGTCAAACCCGAATAATTCAAACTAAAACGAGAAGTGGGCGTGGCAATATACCTTTAACGCGATCAAGGGAGATTTGCCCCCTACAACTGAACAAACGCGTGACAATGAACCGCAGCTACCCCAGTGTTATACCACATTTAGACAGTGGAGGCGCACGAGCATAGAGTAGCCATAATCAGTACCTAACTATAGAAATGGTTTCGGCAAGAGATCGTATCGGCGCATAATCAGCGACGCAGTGTTCTTTTAACCAAGCAGCGCGGTCGCTGTCGTCGTCGCTTACGACATACTGCGCTTGCCATCGCAAAAGGGTCGTAGTCATCCACTTATCATTCTCACATAAGCTCGCCTTTCGCAGCTCTAAGTTGTGTCGTAATAATTCGCACAACAGTAAAAAATGGTTGACGAGCGGATATTGGTAAGGTATTTCGACCAGGCTTATGACCGTATGTTGAATTTTAGTTTTTTACTATTGTGTCTTGAAATGCATGACGAAGACGGAGATTCCGAAGTTATGGCTCTCAGTTTTGTTAATTCAGCCTATTGAATAATGAGTCAGAGCAAATAAAATAATTGGCCGCGTATATGCGTGCTTCGCTGCAAATGTCGTCGAAAGACGATGGAAGAGGCGCTGCGTGAGGTATGGACGCCATCCGGCAATACGTTGGGAAACGTGAGTGCTGTGTTGCGGGCTGGTAGTCCCGGCGCAGCGGCAGGCGAAGACCAGCGGTGACCAACGCGACCGGTGGGAACGCCGGCCAGCCCGAATACGCTGTTTGGCGCGATGCGCCGAAGGAGAAGAAACGTCCGTACTCAACGAGTACTCTCCACAAACTCTTATTTACACGTCACCTGGGTAAAACAGGAATGCCAGAGCGGCGCCCCCTGTCATTCGTACAATGCAATACTGAACCGAAACCGAAACACAACATGAGCTTGTGCAGAGGGCACGGAGGAAGACAAGTTTCAGCGCAGTCGCATTTTCAGCCCAGCTTAAGAAACTAGGGTCTTTAAAATTGCGTATCTATGTATTTTTTATTAAAGGAACACACCACCTAATACTTCCCTAATGATGTTGCGTCTTAGATATGCGTAATATTTACTTTTTGATCGACAACGTTCACAAGTATGAACAGCCGTACCAGTTCAAGATGGGTGGGCGGTAAGCAAGTGGTTCAACTTTGGCCGTGTGGCTGAATCGGGTGACGTGCCGACAAACAGAAAGACAGACCAAAATTTCTGCGTTTAAGTTCCCCAAGAAAGACTATAGGCGATGCGCAAAGCGCCGACGACGCCATCTGCCGCCATGGCTCGGAAGAGCTCGCGGGGCCCGGCGAGCAGCGTTCCCGCGAGCGTCTATACGCGAGTGCACGGATGGATGTGTTTTTCATCGTGATTTAACGATTCTGGCGGGCCTCAGCGATGTCGAAAAATACCTGCTGCGTTGTCGGCTGCTCAAACACACACAAAAAATCGCCAGGAACGCACATCTACAGGTTTCCGGTGCTATTTCATGAGCGAAAACGACGGCGGCGGTGGATTGCGGCTGTACGACGTAGAAGCTAAGCAATAGCGCTTTGTTTACGGCAGTGTTAGAACGATTACCGTGTTTTTATTTCTTCTGTTTTGTCGCTACGTTTTCAGCGAACGCTACTACGTTACACTTGGTCGCCTCGCTGCATTGTAGACATTCACATGAGGTTGTTATTACTGATAAGACGCGATACCTTGGCTCACTTGAAAAACGAATGGCGCGAAGCGCAATGCGAGAGAATGTAGGGCAGGCGACGGCTCCTTTAAAAAAGCGCCGTGGAATCACACGTGTGCTGTACGAAATCGGCTGCATTCTACCTATTGATGGCACTGGAATGCGATCATCGCTGCAGAATGTTCGCTGTGCGCTTCTTCACCGATGATGACAAGCTTATCGTTTATTTTTTCACAAGTTTATCGTGCTGGTTTCAAAGTTTTACCAACGCTGACCCTTCACGTGGCCGACCCTGTGAAATCTATACGCCGGTGCGACAGCGCTCCCTCAAAATCTACTATATCAGCACATGGCACGTAAACGAAGCTACTGTGTCGAGAAAAAACATTGGTTCACGCTTCAACGCATGCAGGCGTTAGTGATCGGGACGTTATAAAGAAAGCGGTGTACTTACGATGAGCTCCACTTCGTAGGAGAAGCTTGTTGTCGATTGTCTGTGACAAACGCTTGTCGCGTATGGGGACACTGTCGTCCCACACAGCTGTGACATCGGACACATGTCCACTATTATAAAGTTCGGCTCCTTTGCGCACACTGTTGCCGCAAAAGTAATTATCTGGGACGCGCACAACCGGCGAATCGCACGCGCGCAGATGAGGCTTCCGCTACGCGACCCGCGAGCGGTTCCAACGGCCGCCGCTACGCGGCTTTCAGTGGCGCCCCTATAAGCGCTGCGCATCGCGGATAGTCTTTAATAAAAGACGCGTTTCCGCAGATATACACGAAGGCAGCCACATGCACTGGACCACAGTCCAAGACTTGTGTGTTCATTTCTGTGCGGAAACGTACGTTTAGTTTGGGTGCGCTCCTTTATTACCCAGACTCACCAAGTTCCGGGCATCTGTGAAGTATCTATCAGTATCTATCAGAGTCCATGGGTACAGTTGAAATCCTCAATAACGAAATCGGCGGGGAAAGCACAAAAGTTCCCTCTCGCGGGAATTTCGTTGGCGCGAGAATGCGGCAGAAAAAACACATTTATTTCCAAAAGTCAGTAAGTTTGCCTTGGCGGGCCTTACCATGCAGCAGTTTCATACCTCTCGATCGGGAATCTCGTTTGCCACGGCACAAAGTTCGCCCCATGCACAGGTCAGTGACGGCGGCACTGCGCTGTCACCAGTACCGTCATCAAGTGTGCCTACAGGCGAACCTTCTTCCGGCTCCGCTGGATCAGCACGGATCAGCGCAGAATCGTGGCAGCGAGCTGCACGCAACGCCGAATTCTTCGGCGGTGTCCATTTTTTTCCTGCCCTTTGCCACCTCACTGATGATTGCAGCCTTATCTTCCAGCGTTATGAACTTCCGATTTTTCGTTAGAGGCGGCATCCTCGCAGGCAGCAAAATCGGACGAAACAGTCGCAACCCACAGTTCACGTTGCACCAAGCGCTCCACAAATGGCTCCACAAATGGCTCCACAAGTGCTCCACAAACGCTCCACAAATGGCTCCACACACGCGACCATGTGCACGCAAAGCCGACAAAGCCAAGCACAGATCCAAGGTAAAGAATGAAACTACATGAGGAATGTGGATTTGGCTACGTAGTCCGCGACAACGAGCAGGTGCCTCGGCAAGCCATCATCATCATAATTGTTGCCAGCTTTATGTTTTTTTTTGTAAACAATGATGGCGGCTGCTTCTCAGGTGCGCTGTAGCGATAGTTTCGCACAATTTAAGCGTGCATTTCAGCAGTTTTCGAATGTAGGTAATGTTGCGAGAGTAGAATATTTGCGCACTCGTGTTTCAAAAATTTCGCTAATGAGGTACTGCGGTATGAATATCTTTCGTAGTCGCAAGTTACGAAATGCATTGACTCTTATGGGCGTTCGCCGGTGCTCCGAAAATATTTCGTTGCGCTAAGAATTTCGTTCCCTCTAATAATAATAATAATATCTGGGGTTTAACGTCCCAAAACCACGATATGATTATGAGAGACGCCGTAGTGGAGGGCTCCGGAAATTTCGACCACCTGGGGAATTTCGTTCCCTCGGGCATTCGTTATCGCGGGTTTGAACAGCAGTATCAATATCTAGCCTGTAATTACTCAAAATATGTGGAGTAGCAAAAAAATTCACGAAGTCCTTTATGCATTCGCCTGAGACAACTCGAAGGCACATGTCATCATATTCTTCTTTTTTACTCAGTCGATGTAATAGTCTGCTCTACCCGCCCCCCCCCCTCCGAAAGTTTTATCCACCTAACGTGATTTTGCACTGCCTCCGAGATCGGAGGCATTGTAAGCCTTCTTCACGTCACCTGGTGCTGCACTGTTTCCATGATCGGCCCACTTTTGAGCGAGCGATGTCATGTGTTGATGCCACAGTAACGTCATCAGGACATTAAAAAAATTATACAATCAATGATGTCATGACGACGCCATATGTTGACGTCATCACATCATGGTCATTTTTTTGCATTATGTTTTGCATTTTGTTCACGCTTCTCAAGATCCGTGTTTCCGTGTTTGGTGAGGCATGCAAGGCTTTCGCCTCAAATATCACACTGCTTGGGCAGTGTCATATTATTTGGCTATTTCGATTGGCTTGATACGGTCAGTTAATTTTAACACTATGTAATGCAGTTAATGGTAACGTTTAGCGTAGTGGATTATTGAGGAAAATGTGTACACTTCAGGGCGCTGGCAACACTCGAACTTTACAAATGCGTGTTTTTTTTTCTTTCTTTTAATTGAACCTTATATGAATGAGAGGTTTTCGCATCGTACACAAAAGATCCGGCGCCCGAAAATGGAAGGAAATGTGGCCTTTGATGGTGCCCCGATCACATAGGTATTCGTTCGTATGCGCTGTTTTCCAATAATTGTTCCCATCTCAAAAGTGGACGGACTCCTCGGCGATCAGCCTCGGTGATCGTCGCGATATGGGAATCCTTTCTTTTACCGAGGTGACTTGTCATTTCATTTTTCGTGGATGTCAACGCATGATCCTTCTTATTGCCTAGAGGAATTGTAGTGTAGGCGGCTAAGCAGACGCATGAAAGTGCAATCCCTGCATGGAAGAGGGGAACAGTTCCTCATGCAATGCGACAAAAAGAAAGAAAGAAAGAAATAAAGAGAGAAAGAAGGAAATGATGAAAGAAAGAAATAAAAAAGAAAGGAAGAAAGAAAGAAAAGAAAGAAAGGAAGAAAGAAAGAAAGAAAGAAAGAAAAGTGGTACGTCAGCCTCGCACACGCCAATGTTCGCTTCGTCCATTCCCCATACCCGATAGGGCAAGACCACATAATTTTTAGATGCGAAGTATCTTAAGGCCGAGCTCAATCCGGTGGTGGTGTGCGGCGTGACCACCCTTACTGCGCATGCGCATACCCTCTCCACACACCTCCTCTCCCCTTCCCCTCTCCACATTCCATCTCCACTTTCCCTCTCCACTCTCCCTCTTTCAACTTTCCCTCTCCACTCCCCTCTCCCATACCCCTCTCCCCTCCCCTTTCCACTCTTCCTCTGAAACGCGGGCTAGACATGCCGAAATTCTCTCCTGCGCAACGCCGCGATGAGCTCGAGCGCATGCGCGTCCCCTCCCCTTCTCTCTCCTCTCCTACGCTGCCCCCCTCTCGCCCGCCTGTCGACCGCGTTCCCCGCTCGCCCTGTGAGAATTAACGGCCAGGCTAGATGGAAGATACGACGCGCGTAGCCTCCCTCTTCGCGTTCCACGACGCGAGGTCGGTAGCATGCCCAACGAGCGCCAACGGAACGCGATCGTGCAAGTGCTCCGGCTTCGCATCGCCTCATGGTCCCCTTTAGCGGGAGATGGTGTAATTTTTCTTCTTTTTTATTGAAGCAAAACGACGCAAGACTTACCGCTTCCCTGGGCCATCGTTGAGTGACCACACGTACGTTACCGTCTTGGCCTCCGGATCAAAATCTTTGCGCCTCGCCGACAGGCATTCGAAGATGGTGTCGTTGTTGATGTCAGAGATACCGACGGCGTAAGGAAATGCAGCGAAGACCTGAATATAAGGATAAACAGATTGAGCTATATCGTGTCTGCGTAATAGCTCGTTCGCACTCGAGAATCCACCGTGTACAGCGACCGGAATTCACGTGCCGCCGAAATTCCGCATCGTCCACACGGTTTGCCGACCACACCTTCGAAACGCGATGCATGACCATCTGCCTAAAAGCGCTAACCAAAACGCAGGCGCCAAATACTCCGGTTGGTCCCCGCGGCCCTCCGGTCGCGTTGTGGTACTTTGTCCTAATTGCGAATTACATAAACAGGAGTAAAGTCGTCGTACTGCTATCCCTGCTGGCACGCAAATTTCTGGCGATGCATGACGATCAGAAACATGCATTCGCCCAAGAAAAAAATCGGGGCAGTTACGCACTAATGGCGCGTAGCTCCGCTACCTTTCCCCTCCACTTTCCCTTCCCCTCATCCTCACTTTGCTGCCCCACCCCTCGCTACAATATACTTTGCAAGGCTATGCTATGCTTGCTTTACTCCCTCCCCTTCTACACCGTTGTATCATTCCCCCTCACCCTCACATCCCTTTCCCTCCCCATGCTATACTATACAGTACTATACATGCCTACCCACCTCTTCCTATGCTATAAACTATACATGACTGTGCTTTGCTTCACCCTCTCCCCTCCTCCTTTTCATCCTACCCACCCTCACCACCATTCCCACCCCTTGATTTTCTATACTATGCATTGCTATGCTATGCTTCACTACCTCTACTACTCCATTTTCTATTCTCTCTCTCACTTCCGTGTCATTCACTGCTTCGCCGCAAGGGCAAAGCAGTGAATGCGATAGCAAGAAATTGGAATGTCACACGAATAACGCGAAGAATCTCGATAGTTGCGGCGCCTGTCACAGTTGTTACGTCCTTGTGCTTGAGCAACGCGCTGCAATAGTCGATCGACAATGGAGATATTTCTTTTTCATTTAAAACTGCGGCGCGTAGAGTGACAACCTGCGTTTCTTGCCACTCTGGGACGTCTGATGCAAGGTGTGCCCGGTGTTTGTTTACTTCTTCCCCCACATCTCGAGTGGGTACAGAAGAGGACCATTTTGTCGTGCGAGTCTCAAGGGCAGTTTTCGAATTGAAACATAATTAGGAGCGAGGGCAGTTTTCGAATTGAAACATAATTAGGAGCGTCCCCTTTGTTGAATTTCGGTTTGCGTGCATATCTCGAAACCAACTTCCACTAAATTCATGCGCACAGCGTCGAAAAACGAAAAAAAAAAACACATAAGCAATACATGTGGAAAATCTCGTAATGGTCCCGTCAATTTCCGCGTGTACGCATTTCTTTTGTGGGTAATTTGTCGCGGATAAGACTTGCAAAACAGAAAATGTGCACACGACTGTCTGTAGATCACAGCTACGAAGAAATTCGTGGGGATTTCTCACGATGTAAAGCTTTCGTTATACTGCTCCTTTAACGCGGCACATCGAGAGACCGTTCAAGCATTGTAGTGTCTTCCCCAATGTGATCGGCTGCACTCATACGCAGCACATGGAGGTTTGCTGGAGACTTACTGACTGTGAAAGATGTTGAATTCGAATTAATGCTATGCGCAATTTACCGAACACAGACTCGGGCGCCTGAAAAAAAAATATATATATATATATATATATATATGCTGGACACCTCGGTGTTTCCCGCACGCTCGCAAGAACACAGGAACGGTACAACTGGCCGCGTCTTGCCAAATTGCGAGTGTTCGTACACAGCTGCTCCTTACCTCAAAAGCGTCTGGTGCTTCGCGCTGCAAAACATTCGGGCCTTTACCAGCGTCAGATCTGTATACGAGCGCGAGGGCCGCCACGCTTAAAACAACACGCAGAGAATGCCTCATTTTCTGAGTAGACTTGATCCATAGAGCTTCCTTTCAGGCAATTTATACTTTCCGTGGACCGTCTCGTGCACTCCCTCCCAGAACTGGTTGAGAGTACACGGAGCCACTCACTCACTCTACAAATTACACCTCATCTGCATTATTACTCGCATGTCAAGCCATGTTGTCAATCGACTGTCACTTTCTCCATGATGTTACTCTACTGGAAAATATCCAACAGCCACTCCGCGTATTTCGGGCTACGTGCAACACCTGCCATGCCGTGAGGCAATTTCCCAGCGTCGCTCGTGTCCTGCTATCACCACAGCTGCTTGTTCTTTAGCTGCTATTCAAAAACAACAACAAAAGTGGTAAAGAGCATGTTCCGTAAGCAGCCCTCACTTTTCTGTATGCAATGTCATTGTACTGCTGCGTGGGGACGCAATTAGTGTTGAAAAACATCCCAGTTCATTAAAAACATTGCAGCAGTACATTTATCGCAGGCGGCTGTATTTTTTACACTTGTTTTCGCATGGGCACGTGTGTGCGCGGGTGTGTGCGTGCTCGTGTGTGTGTGTGTGTGTGTGTGTGTGTGTGTGTGTGTGTGTGTGTGTGTGTGTGTGTGTGTGTGTGTGTGTGTGTGTGTGTGTGTGTGTGTGTGTGTGTGTGTGTGTGTGTGTGTGTGTGTGTGTGTGTGTGTGTGTGTGTGTGTGTGTGTGTGTGTGTGTGTGTGTGTGTGTGTGTGTGTGTGTGTGTGTGTGTGTGTGTGTGTGTGTGTGTGTGTGTGTGTGAGAGGAACGAAAACACTCGATCCCTCACTGAGAACTCGAAAAATTGCATCAAAAAGAGAAAGCGTGGGCTTAATAAATTTGTCAGCCACGAGCCTTTGAAAAATACGCGCGGGAATGACACTTCAAACCATTTTCACTGAAAGCATGTCTGATGAAATAAAATCGACTGAGGATCACCTTTACTGTGTGAGTGAGTGAAGCGAGTGCCCTCAATTTGGGAACCCCGTCATTCAAACACGTGCGCTAAAATTCTGACGTGTTTTCTTCTACAAAAACTGCACAATCAAAGCTCGCGGTGAAACGCACTCCCCGCAAGTACTCGTAAATTATCCATGACCTATATAGTAGCAATGTAATGACGCTTTTTGTAGCGATAATTCTGTGAGATCAGTGAAATTGCAGCACTGTTAACAAGAGTATAATTGTTAATGCCAAATAGACATATACTTACCCATCGCACCAGAATTTTAGCGCGATAGCGTTAAAGTCCTCGTTTGACAAAAATTCCGGTGTTTATTACAGCATAGGTGTCGGCGTCGTTGGTTGTGAGCGAAAATTTGAAATAGGTACAAATACAGAAATAATTGGCCGCGTATCTGCGTGCTTCGCTGCAAATGTCGTCTAAAGACGATCGAAGAGGCGCTGCATGAGATATGGACGCCATCTCGCAATACGTCGTGAAACATGAGTGCTGTGTTGCGGGATGGTAGGCCCGGTGCAGCGGCAATGAAGACCGGCGGTTACCAACGCGACCGGCGGGGACGCCAGCCAGCCCGAACACGCGGTTTGGCGCGAAGCGCCGAAGCAGAAGAAACGTCCGCACTCAAAGGGTACTCTTCACACTCTTTTATTTACACGTCGCCTGGGTAAAACAGAAATGCCAGAGCGGCGCCCCATGGCATTCGTACAGTGCAATACTGAACCGAAACCGAAACACAGCATGAGCTCGTGCAGATGGCACGGAGGAAGACAAGTTTCAGCGCAGTCGCATTTTGAGCGCAGCTTAAGAAATTGGGGTCTCTAGAATTACGTATCTATGTGTTTTCTATTAAAGGAACACACAAGCTAATACTTACCTAGCGATGTTGCGCCTCAGATATGCGTAATGCTTGCTTTTTCATCAACAATGTACACAAGTATGAACCTAGTCAGCCGTTCGAGATGGCTGGCCCTTGGGCAAGTGGTTCAACTTGGGCCGGGTGGCTGAATCGAGTGACGTGCCGACAAACAGAAAGACAGAAAGACAGACCAGAATTTCTGCGTTTAAGTTCCCCAAGAAAGACTATCGTCTTTAAAAAATTACACAATTTCCCCCTAAAGGGGGCCATGAGGCGATGCGTAGCGGGAGCATTTGCACGGTCGCGTTCCTTTGGCGTTCTTTGGGCATGCTACCGACCTCGCGTCGTGGAACGCGAAGAGGAACGCTACGCGCGTCTTGTCTTCCCTCTAGGCTGGTCGTTAATTCTCACAGGGCGAGCGGGGAACGCAGTCGGCAGGCGTGTGAGAGGGGGGTAGAGTAGTGGAGGACAGAGAGAGGGAGGGGACGCGCATGCGCTGGTGCTGATTGCGGCGTTGCGCAGGAGAGAATTTCGGCATGTCTAGCCCGCGTTTCAGAGGAAGAGTGGAAAGGGAGAGATAGAGGGAAAGTGGAAAGGGGGAGGTGAGATGGAAAGTGGAGAGTGTGAAGGGAAGTGGAGAGGGGTAGGGGAGAGGGTGAGTGGAGAGGGTATGCGCATGCGCAGTAAGGGTGGTCACGTCGCACACCACCACCACCACCACCGGATTTTACTCCGCGATAAGATACTTCGCATCTAATAATAAAACTCTTCGGTTCGAGTGGCAGCCGAAACCACGACTTCAGAACGGCAAGCAGGCGCTCTACCACAGAACCACACCCGTGCTCGAAAGTACTTGAAAAGAAAAAAAACTATATAAATGTTAAGTGATGCGGGGACGGCCATTTACGCATGATGGCCATTTACGCATGGCCATTTATGCATGGCATAAGCGCAGAATAATAATTGTTGAGGTTTGACATCCCAAAACCAGGATAGTATAATGAGAGGGCCGTAGTGGAGGGCTCCGGAAATTTTGACCACCTGGGGTTCCTTTCACGTGCATCCAAATCTATGCACAAGGGCCTCGAGCATTTTCGCCTACATCGAAAATGCGGCTGCCGCGGCCGGGATTTCACCCCGCGACCTGGGGGTCCGCAGTCGAGCACCATAAACACTAGGCCACCGTGGCGGGTGAAAAGCGTAGAATCAGAGCAGGCGTCAAATCTTGTGAGTTTTGCGACAAGTGGTTGGATTAAAGGCCCACATATTACAATGCACACTTACATAATTAGTCAGCATTATCAACAGCAGCATCAACAACACGACCAGCTGCGTATGTGATGTGCCCGTATTGGCCTACGGAGCGGTTTTGGGTGCTTCGCCAACTCAAAAAAGGAAGAGTTATGGCGTAGTGGGCACTTCGCAACAGTACTTGTAGTTGGCATTTTAGCATAGTCTCAACGGGTCGACTTACAGGCGCATAGACGTTCCTTTCTTTGGAGCGCGGTTTAGGTGTCCATGGGGAGAAGCGAAGCAAGGCTTGTGATTGAGAAGCTGATGCGAACAAGGCCTGCTCACACTATCGCGTTCTATTCTCGATGGCGAAGCTCAAGCGTCCTCCAAGTTTTTCCAGATTATTTGCGGCAAGTGTTTGAAATCGCTCTTTATTTTCGAAGTTTTACGAGCACGCTGAAACTCGTAATGTACTATCGTGAGCAATATGAGCTCGAACACGCGAGCGCGTGTCTAATAGCCTCGAACCCTACATCGGCTGATTCGCAGCGGCCGGTGTCGGAAACAAAGTGGAAAGGGCGCTGCGCTTCCGCTAGCTATTGACACTCCCGCCTCGATATCGTTGCTGCAAAACGTCAGCTTATAGTGTGTCAGTGGCCGCTAACGGTGATATGAATTCGCATCAGTGCGCACAACCACACCCACCAGCCTATGCAGCTGCTGAGATATCAATTGTGACGTAGCATGCACAGGCCATGCTTGCATTATAACTAGGTGGTGTTGGCTGAGCATTTTGATACCTCTTTTTTTATCTTGTTTTTCGTGCAATTTCTTTTGGCGTTATCATTGCTAGCGGCCGATGGCACGCAATCAGCTGCCATTTCGCAGCAACGCTAGCGAAGCGGGAGTGCCAATAGTCAGCAGAAGAGCGCCCCTCCTTTCCCCTCCGGTTTCGGCAGTGCCATCCACGTATCACGTTATCTCGGTTTTGAGGCTATTCGCCAGGCGGTCGCGTGTTTGAGCTCATATTGCTCACGACAGTACATGGTCGACAATCAAGGCAACATTGTTTTCTCGGCACATAACCTCCAACGTTTTCCCGATATTTCTCCTAAGTGCATGCAGCAGGGCTCTTCAAAATTTACTCTTCGACACTGTCAGAACATGTACAGTTATGGAAGAATACCGCGAACTGTTTCGGATATGTGTACCAACCCAACGAACCGCCAGCGCGAACCATTCTTCTCGTCAACAAAGTTGTTAAGACGTGTTTAATCCTTAAACACGGGCATCCCTGCACATTACACCTGTGTCACCCCACCAAGTTTTCACTCGTCACTGCGTTTGGAAAACCATGTAACTTTTCGGACTTCACCCGTACGATTTATTCGTTGCGTTTGTACCTAAAGGAATATTCTGATATATTACGTTAGCGATGCCATCTAACGACGCACAAATTAAACACGCAAGCGCAAAACGTTAGCTCCGCAATTCCCCGCGCCATAGTGGGAGATGGCGTCGAGATGGTAACCGGAAACAACGATTAATCGTTGAAAAGTGCCCCGCAACACCAATAACCATTCTTGATGTTCGCTTTACATTTCATCCACCCGATCAATGAAACCGTTTCGATTAATCGTTTTCTTAATTTACAGCAGCAGGGAGTCGAAAGTTCTGAAACCCCACTAGAATGCTAGAAGTAACGACCGTGATGGTGCAGAGAGTGTATGGTGGGTGTGTTAAGGCAGTTGTTGCTTGTTCTCTCGTGTTCAAAGTAATGCCTCAGCCTTCTGAACCAAAATCTTACCCTGTAAAACTCCAAAGTGGGCAATGAGCCTTGAAGGGTCTGGAATGTCCCAGAAACTCCTCAAACGGAAAAAATCAACAGCAGCTCATTCAATATTGAAGGGTGAGGATTGGATCTACAAATATCTCGCGTATCTCACCCTATCGCGCTTTCGGCAATTTCTTGTAGGAGCGCCCGTTACGGGGTCTACGTCAATGCAGAAGATGGTTGAAGTTAGCGAATACAGCTCCTTTTCAGAGTAGTACATATAAATAAAACACACTACTATTTCTACTGAGTGTTCTTGCGGGGCACTCCGTCAGTTAGGAAATGCAGAAAACTTGCAATGCGTCCGACACTAGAGGCAATGCAAAACCAGGTTTGGTGACGACAGCTTTCGGACGGGGACGGGGTAGGTCAATACATCGACTGGGAACAAAAAGAAGATGGCTTTCGCCTTCGAATCGTCTTAGAAGAATTTATAAGAGACCGTGTGATATTTTACAGCGAGGCTGTATATCTCTCGTTGGCCAGAAAATTGTGTGGCGTCAGCACAAAGATACTATAGCACGTATGTGCCACAGCCATCAGGCAATTCCCACTACTCTCCGAAGACGCTAGCATGCTCCTCTGCTAGCAGATGCGCGCACTCTGCGTTTTCACCATGGACGCTGAGGAAGGGCATTCGGAGAGGTGGACAGACGATCTGACGAACGCAGCATAGCGAAGGAAAGAGCGAAACGAGCAGACGCCCGCAACCCCGCTACCGTTCTGTGTGGTACGGCCATTATATAAAAACGAAGTGCGGCCTGCCAAACGCTCTCTTGCGCCGGTGAGAGCGCTAGTTCTTGCTCTTACCGCCCCAGCCTGAACAACGGTAAAGGAAACTCGCTCGCACAGTCGGCCAGCCGGCGGCGCGCATTCGTTTTACTGGTCATTATAGACAAGAACACAGCGAATTCCATGCTTAGCGCCCTATTGGCGTCGCGCGTCGCGCCATCTATCATACACGCTACGAAACAACATGCCTGGGCTGCCATGCCAGCAGACGCTACACAGAGCAAACGCGGAACTCCCGAAACTCAGCCCGTCAGAGAGCGTGTTTGGCGTTTTTTCTAGCCTGGATATTTTCGCCGTTTTTATTAGAACATCAAAAACACCTTGCTCATGAAAGTCCAGAATGTATACGCTATATATACGTGCTGAGCAGGCTGCGGAAGCAACCTTGTCAGGTACGTACGCTGTTACATTTGTGAAGAAAACGTCCTCGCTGTAGTACGCGTGAGTCGTAATTACAATGCAGCTCGCGAAACAGTGAAACGATGCTTTGTTGCCACATATTACAAGTTGCGCACAAATGTTTGTGAAAACTCGTCATTTTAACATGGATCGCGCAATATTTAGAGTACGCATTGCGCGTAGTTTCGCAGAACGTAATTTTTGTTGCACGAGCGCTCTTACAATAATGCGTCTTGCTCACAAAAGCGTTCTATCAGAGAGTATCACCTGCAGTGACGTTCATCGATCACTTTTGGAAGCTACCCGCGCGATTTTAATTCTGTAACGATGATAATTTACACGCGAAACTATATGCGACCCTTAGTTGAGCCGATATTGAAATGGACGTAATCCAGCTGTCTCTTATTAAATGTGTGCTGTGTAAATATGCTAAAATTTAGCTGCTTGATCTAGCGCTACGCCTGCGACGTAAAGGACACTGGGGCGTGTACTGCTTACTTACGTGCCGATATATGTTCTGTGTCCAAATAAATTTGGGAACATCAAACACTGAAATGAAAGCACGAAATTCTGGCCAGGTGTTGAGGAACGCCGTACCATTTACTACCTTTTGAAGGCAAAAGCTTGTAACCTTGAAAGCGTGGATGCCATCAAAAACACTAAAGCTTGAGCTTGATACTACGTTGAAAGTGGCAAAGCATGCTGATTGCTTGTGCTTGAAACCACTACCTCGCACTACATTTTCGCCAATGGAAACGCTTAAGGGTAGGAAGTGCGCCCCTACACAAAGCTCGCGCCTGCCTTCAACCCAGCTGCGTGTCACGCAACTTAGGTTCGTAAAATGAAATAGGTGGGCATCACACTGCAGAATACACGCAGTTAGTGTACTTACTGGCGCATTTTCACTCGGCTCCTAGTTTTTTTGCTTGAGTCACAGTTATCCATTCGCGGCGAAGCTCAAAACACTGCGCTGGCGCTATTCCCGTGGCGCGTCGTGATCGCCGCAGACAACGCTAAGTAATATCCACTGATCTCCACTAGGAGGAGCTGGATGGCGCATCGAGCACGCGGGCGTGAAGCCACCGGAAGCCGCCGTTTTTGTCCCGGAAGAGAGCTTTTCTCTTCTTTTTTCAAAGAAATACATGCCTGTAGCGCAGTAAACTCTACGAATCGACCGGAAAAGTCGTCAGGGCAGACATTTCACGTGTAAGTACCTCAAAGTTGCATTACGTTTTACGCATTTTGTACGTTGCAGCACTCCGCCATATTCAGACGGTGTCGGTACGGCGTCTGTCATCTTTCGTGTAGCGTTCGTCGGCGTCTAAAGTGAGGCGTAATCGCAGAGTTTGAAAAAATAAAAAGAAAAACGATCATAACAACAGCTGCCACCCGAGAATATTTGAATTGCGCGACTGAGACGGACAGAAGACGCCAGCTTCCGGGACAAACAGGGGACCTTCCAGTGGCTTCACAAGCGCCCGCCTCGCAGAGTGGGGATGCGCCGTCCAGACTTTTTAATGGAGGTCAGTGGTAATATCCTCCTGTTGCGCTGCTTGTTTTGGCATCCAAAGACGACGCAGTAGTGCCCGACGAGCTCCTATACGCTGAAGCGGGATGAACGAGCACTTTTTCGCCCTTTAGAGCCTCAGAGCTGTAGCTTGCCCTGTTTACTTGGTGCAACCCGCGCGCGCCTTGGCAGTCCGGCTAGCCCGACGTCTGGGTGCGAGAGTATCCGCTCGGCTCGCCACCAGCCTGGGTGCGAGACAGGCGTGCTCTGGTGTATACTAGCCTCGCCTTGAGTTGTGGTTGCATTTCGGCTATTTATGTGCAACACACGCCAGATGACAAACCACTATGGTTGTCTTTGCTGTTATTGGTACTATACGCCAGAAGGTTATGCTCCTATTAAGACAGGCTTACAAGCGAGCGGCCTTGCGCTCTTGCCCAAGATGGATTTATGGATGCCGAACATTATTGGTTTCTGTCTTCTGCTTGGAAGAAAATTGGTATACTGCTCTTCGTTGATGTTCTCAGTCGTTTGAATGCTCTCTATCTTTTGTTATCTGCGTGTACGACTGCCTCATTGCGGGGGCTTTTTCAGAGATGCGTGATTACCTTCCTCGATTAAGCTGATTACGCCTCTTTTACGAGTGGATGATCCCACATACTTCTGAAGCGTAGGCCGGCAAGGCAGCCTAACAATCTTCATAGCCTTCTCGTACGCGTAGCCTTTACGTGACGTCGCCTTCCAGAGCACACATTCTCGCAGTGTGCTCTCTTGCCATATCAGTGTCATATCATGTCATATCAATCAATAACTAACTCCTGAAGAAATTCATCAGACTTTTCACCTTCTGATGCCGCGTTTTTAATCTTAATTATAGCCTGCACCGCTAGAGGTCCTCTTTGTACAGGCGCGCTATGCAGGATGGCCCGAGTTTGGCGAAACTTGGAATCCGTCCGAGCTCTGGCGACAGCCCCTTTTGAACGAGCTTACAGTATGAAAAGGTCAAATCCATCCTCCAGCGCGCGCTGTATTCCATTGGTTACAATGAAATGCAGCGTCACGTCAACGGCGGTTGACAAAGGTGAGTGGTGTCTTCAAACCAGAGGCATCTTCTTTCATTTGTTTGTCGTTCCACTGAGTGCAGAAATGCACTCAAGCAAGAAAGGCGTAAAACATTTCCTAACGATATTTTTTTTACAACCATGGGCTGTTTAAATTCATTTTCATGCTTATAATGTCTGCGCTGAGTATTCTTCAGAACAATCAGCATCGTGGGCGCTGAGATTAGTTGCGGCCGGGCGCCTTACAACAGCGCGGCCGTCATGGTCGGCCTGATTATGGTAGGCCTGTACGTTGTAGCACGCCGCTCGGCCGGCACGCGCCCCTCTTTGCCGTCATTCATGTGTGCTAGCTCACCGAGCACGTAGGCCCGGCTGATTAAGTATCAGGACGGTATACCTAGGTTATTAAGTCAGGAAAGCTATGACCAAGCCAATTAAACCATGTCATAGTAAGGACTAGCTAATTAGGTGACATCTTAATAAGGTCATGCTTAAGCTGTGCAAAATTTACGACCATACTAATTAAGATCATGCTAATTAACACGACGGCAATTAGGAACGCGCTAAATAAAACTACCTAATTAGAACCTCACTCACAAAGACCATGCCAATTTGTATTATATTATTAGCTACGAACCAGTCAAGACGTTGCTCCTTATATCCGAGGTAATTATTACCCTGTTATTAGAACCTTCCCTATCACGATAACTGCTCAAAATTTTGTCAATTAAGCCCTAGCTAACTAGTGCCAGCAAAATTCAGGCCGAACTGACGCGGTCATCACTCCGATACAGCACGAGCCGACTGAGTAGACGAGCTACGTAAAAAGCTGGAAAAATCTAGGTGATCACAAGCTCCTCCATGGCTCCAGCCTTGCACAAGTAGTGCAAGCTGACCACATCATTTTATATGCAAAGAAGCTGCTGCTTAGCGTCCATCGCATGAAACGCTTGACAGGCACACCGGCACTGCGACAGTCACGACTTGAGCTGGGGCCTTTTCAGAATCAACGAGTTTGTGCCCGAGTTTGCGCGTCAGTCGGTTTGATTGACAGGCACCCGCGGCGAGGTCGGGTCCACCCACTGCGTTTGCTCTTGCCGAGGACCAATGCTCACGCCGCAAGGCCAGTGAGCGGCACGATTCATCTATGAGCTTAATTGCACAGACTATGCACACACGCAAAAACGAAAGGTTATATAATCGCGTGGCTACAATGTCTCGCATTCAGTTTCACCGTGCACGCGACGTACCACTCACAGCCGCGTTGCGGTCATGATGAGAGCGCCCCTGGTGATAACCTGTCCGTATATTTATCTGCAATATTCGAGAAGCGAAACGAGCTGCGTGAGAGTGCTGCGTGTGCGCCCTTGTTGCCGTCGAGAGTGGAAATATCCATGCTGCAGGTGGAACGAAAGGACTTGCTCGAAAGAGGACAAACGCCCACGAACACGCCCGTGGGAGGCGCGATGTTGAGTTGACAAAAATCTAGCGCGTCAATCACCCTGACTTTGCTGCACTGTTGAAATGTTGACTGAGTGGTGACGCTGATGCGTTCGCACGTGGTGTTCCTTTGAAAACCGCCGCAAGTGCTCCACATGCGTTTGTGACGCCATGTTCGTTCTTGTCGCCGTTTTTATAGTGAGAGCTAGGAAAAGACTCGTGTGCTCGAGATGCTCGGGCTATCCTGCACAGCAGTCCTAGTGCAGTAGTTCCTTAAGTTGTCGCATTGTTCTTGCAGCGTTTGCAAACGCTCATTCGCTCTGCTGGCGCGCATTTGGAAGCGGCGCGTGTTTTCCCCACAAACTGCGATGAATTTCGCGAAATCTAAAAGTGTCTGACACTCTTGTTTTTTAACGCGGCCTTCCACGGCAGGGCTGTGTAGGCCGTCGACTAGTGAAGAACACTTTGCCGCGTTCGACATCGTTCCGCTGACCGCTCTTTCTTGTTCAGGAACTGATCGACAGTTTCTTTTTTTTCAGCTTTTGCACTAGTCTTGTAAATCCTGTTTGTTCTCCGCTATGGCAGGGACAGGCAAAACACGAACACGAACATTTCAACGAGGGCGCCGGTAGCTTGTACGCGTGATAAGACGGAAGTATGGTCGGCACCGCTGTCGGTCGCAGCATCTTGCGCTTCAACCCTACCTTGACGTCGTCCTGCTTGAAGTATACAGAACAGATGGCTGCAGCCTTGATTACAAGCACCCTGGATAAAAGTTAAGATTGCCGTATCAGAAACGGCTGATCGGCGACAAGCCCACGATCAAGAGAGCATTCGCATATGGAGAAAGGCGCATACAAATGCGCATGCAACCGGGGCACCTTCGAGGGCCGCAGTTTTTTTTTTTAACAGCGGAGGCTGTTTGAAGCTTTTCGTTACGCCGGGTAGCGCGAACCAAGGTTATCCTCATCAACCGGCACGCCCTATCTTCGTCCTCTCCTTCATCTTCTGCTTTGCTCCCTCAACACGTGCGCCAATTTGTCTGGCGTGGAATGCAATAACTTGATGGCCGAATCTGTTATGTAACTAAAAAGCAAGTTGAATCACGTAACAAATAGTGACAAGACTAAAATCACGTAACTCACGTACACTCTAATCTCGGTAACGTTTACGACAGCGTAAAACGGCAAGTAACTTATATTTTATAAGTTACGTGGCTGTTACAAGAATTTTATCTTTGTGTTTTCTTAATTTCCCTCTCACATATAGGTTATATTAACAGTAGTATGCCACTTTAAAGTATAAAGCGCTGCAATATGCATGAATGATAGAAGATGGCTTTTGAGGGCTCGTTTTTCTTTGTTAGACGCAATATTAATTAGAACTAGCAGACAACCATGCCAAGGAAAGTATAGGAGATGGTATTTGTAATAATTGGGATATAAATGTAAATAAAGTAAAGTGGACGAAAAGGTAACTTGCCGCGGGCAGGGACCGAACCTGCGACCTTCGGAAAACGCGTCCGATGCTCTACCACTGAGCTACGGCAGCGGTCATCCCCCCGCCCACTTTATGGCATTGTAACCTTTAGATTCTGACTTATTAAAAGCGCAGTGATTCAACCGTCAGGGGACCTACACTATGGAGTGGAAGTTTATTGATCATTTTGTCACATCGTGGTCTGTGTTGTTGAAGGTTGGCCTTAGAAAGTGAACAGCGGATAATGTATACACATAACGGACGTTTGCAGCAGAAAAGCAAATCATAGAAGCAGCGATTTTACATACTGTGGCAAGCGATGGCGGGGTATGAATTAAAACTGGAATTCAATAAATTAACATTAAAGTTATTTCAATCAATCTATCATTAAAGTAAGCCAGCTTCCGAAACGCGTAATTTAGGAAGTGGCATAAAATCCGCTCAGACATGGGTAGAAGAACAAGAAGGGAATAGCTTCTTATATAGGTTAAATGTTTTTGCTAAACAACTTCTTAAGTTGCTCTTACATCTATTTTGCTTTTCAAATTGATTTGCCCCCGTGAAGCTTCGCTAATAGCGGAGAAGAGGATGCATCAGATACTAAATGGCGACACGATAAAATACTGTGAGCACGCGACAATCGACAAAATAAAGTAACGATGCGATCAACGAACCATTTGGTGGCGTGCTCTGGAAACAGAAATTTCCAGGACTCGAAATAATATTAGTCCCAATTTCCTTGTGGTTTTGTCTAGTTTATTTTCAGCGTTAACATTAAGTGGCTGTAAATTACAGCAAACGTGAGGTCATAACACGCTTAACCCTTATCAGTTTGACAACACAGGAGAAAAACAAGCCGCTAAGTTCACAAATTAGCATGCGACAGCCGCTGCAGTGATGGTGCGTAGAGAGATGTGTGAGCTCGCGGTGAGTCACAAATGTGCCGTCCTCCAGGCGCCACTTCAACTTCAGCGAACCAGGGACGGCGTCATACCTCCTAAGCTTTGAACAGCTTGAGATGGACGCCGGGACGAGCATTCCAACGTGAGGCTGTTGGTACGGTTGTTGAAGCCGCGTTTGTGCTACTCTTTGTTTCATCGGTTCAACTGTGTGAATGCTTGTTTCAATTTTTATTGTGTTCTTGTTTCGAATAAGTACCTATGTAGTGCAAGCTAGTTGCAAGCTAATAACTATGCATGTCTACTGGAAAAAGATGTATTACTGTTGTCTGTATTTATACGATTACATTTTTATGTTGCGCATTGTATTGGACCGGCCACTAGCCACTTTAGGCTATCGGTCCAAATAATCCCTGTAACTGCATATATCTGTTCATGAAAATAAAGTTTCATTGATTGATTGATTGCTTGATTGATTGATTGATTGATTGATTGCTTGATTGATTGATTGCTTGATTGATTGATTGATTGATTGATTTAACCACGTTTTACTCTCCGCGTTTGGTGAGGTGCGTGGTCTAATCATGGTTTATACGCGAGTGGCGTGTAAATGGTGATACAGTACGCAAGGACACTCATTAACGTGCGCGATCCGCCGCAAATCAGCCACGAGGCATTGCAACGGGGACGTTCAGTGCGCGGCGCGGCCATTGCAACGAGTTGCATTGCTGATTCTTCGCTTACCCGAGACAGGCAATTGTCGGGCGTGTTGTATCCGTTATCACGTTGGCCGAAGACAGTAGTAAATGTGATGTACAGGTAAGCAATATTCTCTGTTCAGCACGTTATTTGCTTGCGTATATGTGCCTATGTCGCGTGTTTACCTGAATTCGTGCTCATGCTTACGCTACTGTATGACATGGGTCATGTCATAAATAAATCATGTCATGTGTTTGTGCAATGCATTGTTATTGGCAGCATTTGCTCTGCGTTTGATTTTACAAGATGGGTGTTTGGGAGTATATTATCGAACATCCGACTACGATCATTCATCATACCCATTTTTGTGGGAAGCGATAAACGAACGAAGTTTAACTTGTCTTGCTGTCGCCGTCTTGGTACCTTCAACACGCTCGATGAAGGCTGCTATCACGATGTGAAATACTGTAGGCGGCATCAACAAAGTACCCCAGGTCAGCGTTGCCCAGACGAGCTCTGAGTGCGCAGTAACTCGCTCCTGTCCATGGCAGTCTGGGCTGTTGGTGACGCCTTGGTCGCAGGTATACGATATATCGTGGCGCCTATTCACCTCGAGATCTTTGAATGGCTTAGAAGCGCGGAAGCTTGGGCGAGTTTGTAAGACATCATGGCACAACTTCAAAGCGCTAAAAAAATTGGGGAACGCTTAAGCTTCGCCTTTAAGAGTTGAACGCGATAGCGATATTCTGTTCCTAGTGCGCAGTTCGAACACTACGAGTGTTTAACAGAATGCGCGCACTAAGGTGTGTGCCTTATGTAATGGGTAGCATGCTTTAAACCAGGAGCAGTTATGCGCGAGAAACATTTTCGAAGTTGCGATGCCCCCACTACGTGGTCTTAAGGGAATACGCGCAGTAATGTGTGTGCCTTTTGTAATGGGTGGCTGTCTTTAAACCACCAAGTCGTTATGATATTGACAAGGTGTGACGCCCGATGGCAATGTACGCTTGTACCACACAATATTACTGCGATATTACATCTCCTACTGTGACACCTGTATACAGGAACCGTATTTTTGGGAAGCATGAAAGTTACTTTCAATGCCGCTCCAAGAAGAGGCGTGGCTGTGTGGTAGAACACCTGCTTGCCACGCAGACGGCCTGGGTTCGATTCTCACTCGGACCCAACATTTTTATTATTTATTTTATTTGCAGCTTTTTCGATTTTTCGGTCACGGACAAGATGATGATTTTTCGCTCACAACCAACGGCGCCGACGCCGACGGCGGAATTTCTGCGATACGAGCTCTTTAACGCTATCGCGTTAAAACATGGACAAACGAAAAAGAGTGGACACGACGAGCGCTAGCTTGAAACTGAAATTTATTACAAGAAAGATTGAAAAAAGGTAAACTCTATTAGATGGCGCACATGCGTGCACACTTGCGCAGACTGCTCAGAAAAGCCCAACAAAAACACCACAAAATCACTTTGGTATGACGCCAGATTTCTGCAGTAGATTATATTCGCATTCCAACAGACTCAGTGAAGGCTCGCTGACACACACGTCGCCTTTCTCTTTAATCAGATAAGCTTCGACTATCTCCCTTGTAAGTTTATTATCGTGTCTGAAAATTACTGAAGTGTCAGGTAAACCAGGTTCACATCAGCAATCACGGCAATGCATCGCCAGGTGCGAATAGGCCGTTCCTTTGACAGAGCTGTGGTGCTCTCTAACACTAACATTCAGGCATCGGCCCGACTGTCCAACATAGCACCGACCTCACGCGAAAGGAATGTGGTACACAGCCCCCTGTTTACAGGGCACAAACTGCAAGCCATATTTCACCTTGCATCGATTACTTTTGGTACGCTCCTTAGTGCCAAGGCGCTTCTGCAAAGCAGGACATATAGCACTTAGCTTGTTCTTTGCAGAAAAAACGACATCAACGTCGTGCTGGGCGGCCACTTTCTTCAGCCGGTGTGAAAATCCGTGAAAATACGGAATAATCACAGAGGGCCGTTGTTTGAGCGGCTCATTCTCCTGCTTACTTTTGCCTTCCAACTTAATTGGCTAACCTGAGAGCCTGCTGGGCAGCGGAGGCAATCACTAAATTAGGATACCCTGCGCTTCGCAACTTGTGAACCTGGTTCTGAACACTCTGTTGCATGAGGTGCTCTAAGGATCTGTTAACGGCGGATCGTACACAAGACAGCGCACTCTCGCGTGTGACATCAGAGAGAGGACTCGGGTGCCGCTCTACGCGCGCGCGCGCGTGCGCTCGCTGCGTGAAGGCTGCTCAACGCTGCCGGCCAGTTTGTCCTGCTCGAGTTATCGACACATTAGTGGGTAAGTTCATAAAGCAATTTCTCCTGAACGTTCAAGCAAAATCCCCAGCGAAATCGAGGGGAGTTGCCGCAACGTTCAGTGTCGATTCCTCCTGGTGTCGTCTGCTAACCATCAATGTGTACATCTGCATGTATGGCGACGATTTCTTTTCGCGACTGTTCTATGGCCGTGGCGCACTCAAAATGGATTTCCGGTCCGTTTTCGATCACTAACTTCAGCGTTCGGGCTTCGGCTACCGTGTCTGCATAAAGAGCAATATATGTACGTACACCGCGTGCTGCGTGTGTTCGGTTGCCAAGCTGCTGTGATTGACTTTAAGACACTTGAAAGGCACTCTTAACGCTATTTCATTGCCTTTCGTATATTTAAACCCTCACTGACATTCTTTCCGTAGCGCAAGAAAATTAAAGACACAGACACAAGAGAGGACATATAGACAGGACGGGCACTAGACATCAGTTGACTTTACTGCAAGAAAACATACACTTCGAGAACTTGTTGGTTACCTTTCCGACCGTTGGTATCCCATTGCGGCCAAAGAAGTCGTGCACAGATGACTGCAGCGCGCACAACGCGACGTTGTGAAATTTCGCGCTGGGCCTTCTCTTCTACGCATTTCGTGGGTGAGGGCGTCGAAAGTTCACTACCCGAAAGAGAAGCAGCTTAACTTCCTTCCTCACCCTGAACACAATTTTATCGCACACACCAGGCATCTCGGCGACAAACTTGCGCGTCTCATGCGTGCAAATTTCAGGCTCCCTATTCGCCAGTACGTGTAGCAGTGAAAGATCATGTTGCGTGCATCGCTGCTCAGTGTGTGACCGCTCACGTTGTTGTCATGGCTCTTTGGTGTGGACATAAATGCGACACAAGCATCGTTCGACAACAGAGGATCGCCTGCCGATTTCACCTCGCTGGGCTTCATGGCGGAAATCTCTCATGTGTCACCGCCGATCTCTCACCTTACCAGACGGCGCGGCGCCCTGCGAATAAACTTCATCTCTGAGCAGTCGCCACTCACTTTTCATGGTCAATCTCTGCATTCACCGGCTATTTCCCCTTTTCCGGCGCTTAGGTAAACTTCATTCTTATATATTTCTGATGGTGTGAGTTAGAAACAAAATTGCACAAACTGGAATCATTTCTGAGCAAGAATGTGTTTATTGAATACTAAGCATACCTGCATCATATACAACAGTTACTATAGCGTGGAGAATAACAGAGATTATCTGAGTGTCCACTTTTGGAGTCTAATTACCGGCGTCGTCATCCTCCTCGTCATTTTCGTCGTCCTCGCAGAGGTCGCTGTCGTGAAGAGGAACCATGACACCGCAAACGTCGTGAAACTGATCCAGGCAGGATACAGGCACCAGGTCCTCCACTGCCTTCGAAACCCACAGGGTGCACTCTGGAGCGGAGTAGCGAAAGATGTGTTTCGACATATCAATAATAATCATAATGATAACAAATCAATGTTTAATTGGATAAGTGTGATGGGAAAAGACCATAAAAAGGTGCTGTAAACGCTTCACTGGCTCCGTGCTTCCCGAAAAGAACAAATTTGTACTTTTAAAAGGAGTTACAGCATAGCATGCTTCATATTAGCGTTTAGATTCCAAGAAATGCTACTAAACTGCGGAGCAGCTAGTTATAATGCAAACGCGTAACGCACTCGACATATTCATTCAAGCAGATGATGTCAAAAACAGTTCACAAGCTTCTCATAGAGAGACAGTTACTCCGATTTTTGGCAGAGACAAGACTGATGATAAGAGACACTGCAGCAGCAGACAAAGTATATATTCGCTAGGCGCTGATTTTCTAAAGCATAGTTTCAGAGAGTAGAGTTTGGATGCTCAGGAATAAGACCTCCAGCTTCAATGACCCGTGAGCGGGGGCAATGTGCAGGGATAAATTTATGTCAACATCAAACTGGATGTGCTTGCTGCTGCCACGTTACCCCCCCCAAACTTCTTGATGACATGTGCCCACCTAACTTCCTGCTACCGCCTCGCGCGATTGCCTTCCCTTGGAATAGAGTCTGCTACATTTACTGACCAGGGGTGCTGTGCATGATGGCCCGAGCTTCTCGGGAACACGAGTTTCTTCCGAGCTGGCAATAGGGCGGTAATGAAAGTGCGGAGCGCGCGATATCAGCATTTATAAAAACGGCTACAAGAATGAGCATGGCGTCACAAACGCATGTGCGGCATTTGCGGCAGTCTTCAAAGGAACACGGCGTGCGAACGCGTCAGCGCCGCCACTCAGCCAACATATAAACAGTGCAGCGGCGTGAGCGTGATTGTCGCGCTACCATTTGTCCAACTGAACAACGCGCTTCCCACAGGCGCCTTCGTGGCCGTTTGTCCTCTTTCAGGCAAGTTCTTTCGTTCCACCCCAAGGGCACTCTCGAAGGCAACAAAGGCGCACACGCGGCACTCTCGTGCAACTCGTTTCGCTTATATCGAATATTAGAGATAAATAAATCAACAGGTTACTGCTACTTACATTACACATCTGAAGAGTTCTCTGCACTAACGAATCGGTAGAAACTATGTATCCACAAACATGTAAATAGTAACATTTATCGCCGCAAATGCCGCCTAGGGCGCTTGCTTCATGGCTGTGAGTGGTACATCGTGAGCGCGGTGAAACTGAATGTGAGACATCGTAGCCACGTGATGATATAACATTTAGTTTTTCGTGCGTGGGTGCATAGTCTAAGCGATTGAGCTCAGAGAAGCATCATGCTGCTAGCTGGCGCTGCGACGTGACGGCTGTTCTTTGCACGAGCAGAGGCGGTGGGTGGACCCGATCCTTGCAGCGGGCGTCTGTCAATCAAACTTATTGACGCGGTAACTCGGGTACCAACTCGTTGATTCTGAGAGGGCCCAAGTTCAACTCATCACTGTCATAGTGCCGGCGTGCCTTTTGAACGTTTCATGCGGTGGGTGCTAAGCGAAAGCTTGTTTGTATATAAAATAACTAGGTCGGCCTGTACTACTAGTGCATAGTGGGACCATCAGATGAGCATGTGATCACCTGGCTTCTTCCATTTTTTTAGGGGCGAAGCTCCTAAAGCCGTGGGTTTGCCCCTCCTAGCTGGTACGTGACCGCCTATGCCGCGCATATGTGCCAGTGGTGATGGCAACAAAGCAGCGCGAGTGTTCTTGGCCCAGCGCAGGGACGAAGAAGACGTTGCAGTTCTTTATCTGATCGATAAAGCGTGTTTGTTTGTCGTGTTCCGTGTCCTCGTCGATCCCACATCATTACACTGGTGGAGGTGCGGGGTAAGCTTCATGCTTGGCACTCCATCGCGGAGCCGACAACCGAGCACGGAATCGCCACCACGCATCGAAACACCGGTCCACCGATTCAATCGCCGTCTGCTAGTCGCTGTCATGACCGTGTACCCCGCACCCAACCTGTCTATCGGGGACGTCAAGTCGTTTATAGACGCTGCGTTACGTGACTACGACAACAAGTACAAGAACCGTCCGTTTGTGCTGGTTGGGGACTTCAACGTGGACCTCATTGCCAATGACTGGATCGTGCTGCACATGCTTTCCAAATACGCACTCTGATGTATCCATATGCAACCTACCACGATCCAAGAGACGTGCACAGACTTAGTGTTTGCAAACTTCCCACTGCAACCAGTACAAGAACCTCTCTCACTTCATTTCACGGACCATGAAGCCGTCATAATGAAGGGACCTCGCAATCCAGCCGCCATGACAACGACGAAATGAAAAGAACAAACGAAGAAACGAAACAACAAACGAACAAGAACAAAATAAAAGTTGATTTTGTATAACATGCGCACAGTCTTACGTCTTTCTAATGATGTAATGGGCTAACTTTCACGGGAGAGTTACGGTTTACTGATGATCTCCCCCTCTCGAGCTTCGCCCACTTATCATCATTCATTCCATGGATATGGCGTGATTTTTTTTTGATGGAGGCGAAAATATTTGAGGCGCGTGTACTTAGATTTAAGTGGACGTTAAAGAACCCCAGGCGGTCGAAATTTCTCGAGCCCTCCCCTACCGCGTCTCTCATAATCATATCGTGGTTTTGGGACGTTAAACCCCAGATATTATTATTATTATTATTATTATTATTATTATTATTATTATTATTATTATTATTATTATCATCATCATTATTATTATTACTGCTGAATCATTATCACTGCCGACGAAATCGTTCTGATCGCTTATTTCTTTACAAGCTAGTCCACGGTATCATATCCTGCCCTGTACTTCTCAATAGTGTTAATTTTCGAATTCCGCGTAAGTTAACCAGAGAGAACAGACCGTTTCATGTACCCGCCTGCTTCTTCCAACACTCTACTGTTCACAGAATACAAAGTCTTTATAATATTAATTTTCTTGATCTTGAAGTTTTTCATAGTCCACAATCATTGTTTTTATCCGAGCTTTGCACTGTTTTGACGTAGTATGGCAGAATGTACAAAGTCTACCCTTCTCCGTCTTTCCGCATAGTTGTATATGTGCAATCTAATTTTTTATTCCTCTTCAATATTTCTCATATTGTCTTATTTTGTTCCTCCCCTGTTGTGTTCATTTCTCTTTGTTTACGTGTTTTGCTCTTGTTATTTCTGAAGACTGTCTGTATTGTAGTGTTTATTTCTATTGATTTTTTTTTGCGTGCGCCTGCACAAAGACCTCACGGTTGTTCCTGGGCACGTTAAATAAATGATTGATTGATTGATTGATTGATTATTATTCCAGTTTTTCCGTGGCGCAACATCTGCTGAGTCTACTCGGTCTCGTTTGGAGTAAAGACCGCGTCAGGTAGGTCTCAGTATTGATGGTAATAATTATCTGGGTCGTAATTGAATAGTAAAGTCTTAATTAGTAAGGGTTATTTAACACGGCAGCAATTCTGTTAGGTTTAGTTAGCATGGTCCTAAGTAATATGTAGTTCATTAACATAATCACGATTAGCACGATCATAATTACCATGATTTTAGCTGATAAAGTCCTAATTAGCTTGGTTTTATCTATCGTGCTCCGAACTAGCGCCACGTTAACAGCATGTCCTAATTTGTTGGATGATAGCTTGACACTATTTCATTAGCACGGTCTTAGTAAGGTGTGACCTAATTAGCTTGGTCTTAGCGTGACTTAGCTTAATTAGCTTGGTCATAGCATGTCCTGACTTATTAGCTAGGTGTACCGCCCAGCCAATAAAGTTGGCTAATCAGCCGGGAGCACGTGCTCGGGAGGCAGGCAGACGATGAACACGGGGAAGAAGAGGGCGTGCATCGGAAGAGCAACCCGCTAGATTGTACAGGTAGCCATAGGCGTGCGCACAGAGGGGGCAGGGGGCCCCCCCTACTCACCTAAGAGGGGGGGGGGGGCGCAGAAGCAGCCCCGTACATTTGACTTAGTACGGTGGGGGAGGACGCTGCGATGAACCTTTGCCGCCCCTGATGGGGAACCCTGCGCACGCCTATGCAGATAGCCTCGTATAGGTTGCCTCGTAGATTGTACGCGTCGTCTCGGCGATTAGCTCAGGCCGCGCTGTTGTAAGGCGCTCGGCCGGAGCCAATCTCAGAAGCAACGGCGCTGATTATTCTCAACGATACTTAGTGCCCGCATTAGATACTTGAAAATTAATTTAAACAGCCAGTACCTCTAAAAAATATTGATAGAAAATGTTTCTGACACTTTTCTTGCATGGGTGCACTTCTGCACTCAGTCGAACAACAATCCAATGAAAGAAGATGCTCTGCTTTGAAGACACCACCTAACTTTGTCGACCACCAAATTTGCATTGAAAGAAGCGTCCTGGCGGACGGCTGGGCCCAAATAAAGCTCGACTCACATATAGTTGGGTTTAACTGAAGGTGCATTATAGATTTATACTTCAGCAAACATTTTCAGAACCAAACCCAAACTTATATCAATCTATAATGTGAGCGCACTGTGTGCGTAGTATAAACGACAGGTTCTTTTGCTCTGTAGCTGTAATTTATACGTATATAAAAGTTGGAAAATGTGTGTTTTTATCCCAAGATACCGTCGTCAGGGTAACCTCTAAATTAGTAGTGAGCCATCGTACACGTGTTACTCTAAAAGAGACCTGTTTGGAAGGTATCAATTCTTTACATTTATTCGAAATTATAAAAATATTCAGGTGTTATATATTTTGTCCTGCTTACGGCGCACAGGTGCGCACAAAGTTATCGAGAAAATCTGGATAGCAGAAACTCCATCCTTGCTCTACATACCGAAGTTGATGCGAATTATACATTGGGGCAGCGAGATTACAATCTATAAACTTTACCCTCGGTATATTGCGGTCACTAGGGAGGACACATGCCAACACCCTCAGTTGCGTTGCGCATGTGCTGTGCGTAGCGAGCGCCGCCGCTTTTCCAGTTCCCATGAGGACTTGACTAGAAATGCTCCTTTAGGAATACCATAAAAGCACACTTTCGAATGGTCCAAATTTGTTCATACCTTCTAATGGGCCTTTCTGCTTTACTGCCAATAAAGCATTTATTGTATTAATCAGGCGAGCCACCTCTTCGCCGCATATGAGGTACCGCGAGATCTGCTGGTGACTTCCTTTCATAAGGTAGAAAAATATGTCATACACTGTCGAAAGGGTGAAGGCCAGCTTCGTCGCTATACCAGTCTAGAGAAAACAGCTCGTAATCTAAGCTGCAAATTCTCTTTTGGAAACCGCATTGCACGCGCGTTGCACCTCGCCGATGGCGGACCGTTGAAATCTTTGTGAAGGAATGGTCATTCTTTTTGTGCATGTTTTGAAAAATAAAGCATTACGGCAGTCAATAACATTTTTGTGAATGATGTCGAAATTCGGTTTTTATGTCGTGGACACTGGTGTTTCCTTGCATTGCAGAGAATGCGGCTGCGCACCACAGTTCGCTGAGACGACGGTGGAATCGAGGTTCAAAGATAGGGTAGCGCGTGAAATTGAGGAAGCTTATCTGATCAACAAAGCTGGTGATGAATGTGTCGCGAAGCCCTCCGTCACACTACTTGCTGCGGAGATAAATTTTCTGGAAGCGCGTCAGTGAGACAATCGTTGTGTGTACACGTGCCTTTAACACGGGGTCATCTAACCACATATATATATGTTTGGTATTTCAATAAATTTTCAGTTGATAGTTTGCGCCGTGTTTCGTTTGCCTTCCTTCGTGTTTCGTTCCTTCGCGCACCACAGCATTAAGATGGTGTTTTGTGTGGGCGTATTTTCTGACTTTTACATCACAAGCTTCGACTCCCGGTCTGAGCGCGGCAGCCCAACACGCGGTAATTCGCCTCCTTACCGGAACTCAGTATTCTTTTTTTTCAATGCAACTACTTGAGCATCGCTCGTTTTATTTGATGCTCAGAGTTCAATCGGTGCTACAGGTTCTAGCAAAAATATTTCAGGAGAATAAATAACAAACTATCGCGGCTAGCGTACAATGAAGCTCCACTGTCTAACAGTTATAGATTATTCACGGAGTTTCTTTCTCTTCAGAAGACAGTAAGTCAAATTCTCAGTGAAAGTTTGAGAATAGGAAATGTCAGGCAACTGCACACGCTCAAGAAATGCATAATTATTTTCGGACATTTTTACTGTACCACTAACGGCTCTTCAAGGTCTCGACAGGCGGAGAGCAACAGACTAGGAAATCAGCCTGGTAAAACTCTATTCCTATACTATACAGACTGTTCTTTGTTGTGGAGCCCGACATTGTAGATATCAATATAAACTGCGCTGTGGTACCCTCTCCTTATTTTAGGATATTTGAACACATCACCCAAGGCGTGACAGAGTGTGTTTCGGTTCATTTCTTTCTTGAAAGACAATTTTTTTAGTAGTTTACTGCATAGATTATAGACTAAAATTCTTTTCTTACATCATTGTCCAGCAACAGAGAAGTGACTCCTTAGAAAAGTTGAAACCGATCTCCAAACACCAAATTATACAGCTTGGCAAGTGTTCTCGAGTGGCCCGTAGTTTTCAATAGCGAAAATTGCGAATATTCAGTACCATGAGTGATATTTATCGACATTACGAAATAGTCCTTTGGCGATATGTTGCTAATGACTGATTTGTATACTACTTCATTGAAGCGCATATCCGGGCAATACAAGGTGAGCTCACTAAGATGATTGACTGTTTTCCATTGTATTCTTACGTTCTGAGTAGTGAGGAACATCGGTGATGGCGCAGTCCTTGTAGTCACTCCAAACTATATACGCCACTTCCACGTTAGTGCCTGCGAAAAAAAGAAAAAAAAACCAGGGATACAAATAAGTCTATCAGAAAATTACGTTGCCTAAGGGAACCTGCAGAAGATGGTAACGCTTGCAGTGCGTCAGTTCTTACAAAACTATCAATAAATAGAAAACGGTCAAAGGAGATAATGTTCTATATTGTGGGTAACGTTTTGACTGGGACATCTCTACGTCAAGGCGGGAATTGCTTTCTTTGGCACTGTTGCTACAACTGAGTCTCCAGTGACAGTGGTAGGGCGGCTCACTAACATCGCTAATTGCGCTGCTTTTTTCTACATTTTTTCAGTGAAAACAAGCGTCTTCTTGAGAGATGTACACCAACGACAGCGTTTGTGCGCGTTGCGTTGTTCGCTTTGCGTCACCGCCATCAGGGTTGCCGTTGGTGGCTACTTTGCGTCAAATAGGCTACCTTATGACCCCGTCTGGCAACAACACTTGCGGGTTGGCGGCATGGCTACATTGTGGCTACTTTGAACTTCGGTTTTAGTGACTTAGGTAGCCATTTTACATATGATTAGCAGATAAAACGGGACATTTCCAAGCTGTTCCGTCGAATCGCGCGCGTCCTCCGCCCATCAGCAGGGTGGTGCGCAACGAGGTGCCTCAATGCAACGCACAGGGCGCCTGCAAATACGAAGTAACATGCGTGTTCGCAAATGCGTAACTAGCACGCTGGTCACGGTACCCAGCGTGACCAGCGTGCTAGTTATTATTTGCATATTATTTTGCGGCTTGCAAACATTCAAGAAGGCAAAAACTGTGCTCTTGTTTCTACGCTCTTCCTTATTCATAATGGTAGTACTTGTGATTCAATAATGAAAACTCTACTCATAATGCCGTTTCCCTTCAATTTAGCTACAAATTTGGCGATTAGATTAAATTACATGGCCACTTTGGCTACTTCTAGCTTGAGATCTGGCTGCTTTTCAAATCCGCCCAACGGCAACCCTGCCCGTCATTGTGTCGGAAGTCGAGCAGTTTTCTTGAATTAGGAAAAATAAAGTGTAAATACTAATAGGTGAAAATCAATTCGAAAGTATACAAACGTGTGTGGTTGTGGGGGCGGTTCGTTTGTCACGTTCGACAGCGTGGTGAACGGATGCAAGGGCGCTTCCGCTTCCTTAATGAAGGAGAAGCATGATAAGCAAATGTGAAAGCACCCTCTCGCATAATAAGTAAGAGGCAAATAAGGAGGCGTGAATGGTGTCATCCAGCCGAACGCGATGACCGAAAATATTTAAAGGATTACCGCAATCATTGCAGCAGCTAATTCAGAATGTGCTCTGCGGGATTAGGGACTGAAACAACGGTAGACCGGAAATGATACCGGAAACATTTCGCAGCTTGATTCGGCTAGATCAGGCCATTCCGTTTTCTTGTCGATTTAGTTAACAGTAATGAGTTTATCTTGCGACACGAGCGTCAAGGTGTGACTGTTTGTGAGAGCATAGGCGTGCGCACAGGGGCGCAGGGGGGGGGGGGCACCCCTCCTAATCGCCTAAGAGGTGGGCGCAAAATCTGCCCCGTACATTGACTTGGTAGGGTGGGGTGCGCTGCGATGAACCTTCGCCCCCCTGATGGGAAACCCCGCGCACGACTTTGTGTGAGAGCACGGCTCGGACAAGCGGGATATGTGCAGCTAGAAGGCGAACACTTTGGTGCGTAATGTGCGCGCCCTCATTTCGCAGCAGTCGCTGTGCATATTACATAAATGAATACAATGTATTTCACCCTGGCAATGTTTAATCATGTTGACATGCTTAACGCACCTGCCTTTAGACAGTGCTGACCGGCTCATTTGGTTCCAAGACACACACAGTTTGTTTTGACGATGGCAACGTCATTACTACGGCACATGTTTATTCTCATGCAAAGTAACATAATTGCAGAGCTGTTGTTCTAGCCTACCTTCAATTTCTTCACTTATCGGTGCATGACGAATGAATGCAGAACTTATCATAGCCTCAACTTTAATCATTTCTTTAACAAACTAACGTCTTCAAACACAGGTATTACTCGAGGGTTGTTGACAGGCGGAACGATTTACAGGTTCTGTTCGTAAACTGGCGCTCTCACATTTCATACCAGTACTATTGCGCTAACCTTACTGTTTTCCTTCTGCATATTTGTTATGTCACATTTGTCAAGTACTTATTCATTGTTCCTTGTGAATATATGTTGCACTCCTGCAATATCCCGGCATGCCGAAGGATTTGGCATTAAATAAATAAATAAATAAATAAATAAATAAATAAATAAATAAATAAATAAACGCACACTTTCGAGAGACATTCTAAAAGTTATTGTTAGAACAGAATGACGATGAAATTAAGGTAACATATATATGTACGCACTTTTGCCAACAGTGAAATTTGTTGCGTCCGGGGTTGGGCCAGCTGTGTGGTGAAAAGCAACGTGTTTCCTGGAAAGTAATATTCAGCATTGATCACTTGGTCCTACGCATATCCCAATAGAGTTATTCAGAGAACTATTAAGTTTAAGAACATGGCAGCGACACTCAATTTTGCAAACTGTCTTTTGATTTCCTAGGATGCTGCTGGTAGGCGTCCGTGCGTCACGTAGCATGTGTGACCACCAAGATGCAAACTTGCTACGCCGCATGGCGTAGCTTTTTTAGCGAAGTAATGCAGGTACGCCGCCCTGCGCAGTTTACCTGCATTGCGCAGGTACACTGCGCAGCGTACACCGTGCAGTGTGCCTGCACAGGACAGGTGAAGAAAGATTTATGTTTTTTTTTATTGACAAATTTTTCATTTGTCTTGTCCCACACCAAAAAGGTCAGAACTTAAGGCGCTAGCATGCACCTGACTGAGGCCCTGACCCCTGTAAGATCGGTGGTTTCGGTGAAGCAGCATAACTAAAAAGCAACTCCATGATCACGCACCTAAATATGATCGTCGTGGCGAATAGTAAAATATGACGTAGTAGTCAATCCTCAAGAGTAGCATAAGTGAAATATTATCCGTGTCAAACGGACAGCTTTAAGTATGTCTAGGCCTAACCGTAGTTTACAGCTTTGACAGTACTTAACGCCAACATTGTTTCTGTAACAAAGAACTGGCTCCGCAGATGTTAGATGGAGACTACCCGTTTATTGATCATGGCGACCAAAAAAACTGCCCTCCTAGCCCATGCCCATCTGTTCAACCCTCTAGTCTTCACGATAGTCCCGCTGCTCCGTTCCGCGGCGTTTCTTAACATCCTCCGGGGCGGGCCAAGATTAATCGTATGCTTCGAGGGGGCAGAGTTTTTGCACCGGGCGAGTGACCGTTGAACCATTAGCGAGAAGCACTGAGCAAGCGCGCACTATGCCGTCTCTTCCTGGGAGTAAGCTGGTCACTCGGCCTAACTTCCAGAATGTTGCAGGTGTGTTGTCCTCTAACACCAGCACTACATCACCAATCTGTAGCTCGGATGATCAGCGATTCGAGCTGTTATGCGCTGACCGCAGTAGTAGCAGGTAGGCTCGCTTCCATCATCTCCAAAGTTCGTCTATTAGATGCTGGCGATGAGGAACCTTGCGGTTCAAATTAACCGCAGTCGGAATCTCCGCGATGCAAATGTGTTGCGGCAGGGAGAGGCTACGCTTTCCTAACAGGAAATGCGATGGAGTCAATGGCTGGGGCTCATCGGGCTCGCTCTCAAGATACGTTAATGGTCTGCTGTTGATCGCTGCCTCGACCTCGCAGAGAACATTTGTGAGGGCTTCCACGTCGAGGCAGCTGCGTCCCAGTGACCGTTTCAAGGAGTTTTCGTTGAGCGAATAAGGGGCTCCCCCCATGCGCCCCACCACGGAGCTCTTTCTACGATGAACTTCCAATGAATCCGTATCTCTTCGGCGTACTCCTGAAGCGCTGGTAGTGCGGATGCAAAGGTTTCAGCGCAGCGCGACGGAAAGTTTGAGCGTTGTCGGAGTATACCGTGGAAGGAACTCCGCGGCGTGCAACGAAACGGCGGAAGGCGAGTAATGTTGTGGCAGCGGTCATGTCTGAGGTGAGCTCTAGAAGGATTGCGCGTGTGGCGGCACGTGAAAAGAGAAGGACATAAGCCCTTGTTGTACCACTTGCCAGTTTTGCATATAAGGGCCCACAGTAATCAAGCCCGACAACGGTGAATGGTCTTGCTTCACTAATTCTCTCCGTGTGGTAGAGAGGCCATTGGTGCAGATGCTGTCGCCGCTTTGCATCGTTTACATATTTTGCACTTCGATACTATCTTTTTTACAGTCTGCCATCTCCTCAGCGACCAAAAACGGTCTCGAAGCTTTGTTAATGTTGCTTCAACACCTCCATGGATAGTGCGCACGTGTGCCGCTGATACAAGAAGGCTTGTGAGCTTATGATCGTCTGCTAGGAGAATGGGATGGCGTATGTCGGGATCAGCATCAAGCTGGTGCAGTCGCCCACCGACGCGAAGTAAGCCGTCGTCATCCATAAACGGACAAAGGCAAGGAACACGAGATGTTGAGGGTAACGGCTGACCTTTACGTAGCACAAGAACTTCGCTCGGAAAGGAGTGTTCTTGAACATTCTGTAGCCAGTAACGCTCAGCCTGTAGTAACTCTCCCGCCGTGAGGGGTCCGGATAATGACGGGATGCGTCGCGAAGCGTTAGAGATAAAACACTTGATTCATGCCGTGACTTTAAGCAGCCTCGTAATGGAGCTGTAGTCTTCGACGTGCAGGACGCATTGGGTTCCGGAAATTTCCACTGGACATGCACACGTATTTAGCGCTGACGAGTTTTGATCATTGCGTGGTTCCTCCAATGAGGCAATCTCTGTCACTGCGGTGAAATTCTGCGCGCTCGCTCCTTCAAACTGTTTCCTCTTGTCAGAGAGCCAAGTTGGACCGTGCCACCACATGGTAGATTCGATGAGATTAGCATATGATGCTCCGGGAGTTATGACGTCGGTAGGATTGTCCTTGCTGCTACAGTGGAACCATTGAAATGCATTGGTACATTGTTGATTCTCGGCAACTCTATGTGCTACAAAGGGGTCCAGTTTGGTTGACGAGCCCTTTATCAAATGTAGAGCCACCAGAGAATCTGTCCAGAAGAAAACAGGAGCGTGCCGAAGGAACTGAACCCTTTTCACGTAGCTGCTTAGCCGCGCTGCGATGACACATACCAGGAGCTCCAGACGAGGAAGAGATACCATCTTGAGCGGAGCAAGTCTGCCCTTGCTGATCAACAGTCGTGCAAAGCATGCGTCAGGTTCTGAGCTGACTCGGACGTAGATGCACGTGCCGTACGCCCTAGGACTGGCATCCGCCGACGTACGCAACTCAAATGTAAATGGCTTGAGGTCATCGCTTAAGAATATGTATCGTGGGATACGGACACTGGTGGCGCCATTAAGCTCAGGGCACCAGCTGTTCCAGGCGATTTGTTCTTCATTTGGCATGCTAGCGTCCCACGCGAGTTTCTTCTTCCAAAGATCTTGGAATACAATCTTGGCCTTTACGGTAAATGGTGTTAGGTATCCCAAGGGTTCATAAATTCTGGCTAACGTTTGCAGTGCTATACGCTTAGTAGCAGGCTTCCCTGCTGTGAAAGTGGCAGCATGTTGAGTCGTGAGGAGGAAGCAGTCACCAGAACGTTCCCACAGCACTCCCAAAACCTTCATAGTATGACTGTCCCCCGCTTCATCTTCGGTGGCACATTTATCGTGGAGGAGTCTCTCTTTCATGCTGTCACAATTAGAAGCCCACTTGCGAAATTCCATGCTGCCCTCCCTAAATATCTGTCGTGTTTCTTCATACACCTTTAATGCCTCCTGGGCGGTGGGTAGTCCAACAAGAAGGTCATCCACATAGAAAGCCTGTTTTAACAGGGATACTCTGGTTGGATAATTCTGCCTACATGACGATAAGTGGTGTCGAAGCGTAGCAGCCAAAGGAAATGGACTTGACGCGGCTCCAAAGGGAACTCTCGTCATTCTCCACGTCGTAGTGGGTGGCATAGGCTCTTCATTAGTTGGCAACCTTTCCAGCCACAAAAACCGCAGCAGGTCTCGGTCTTCAGGCCGAATAAGAAGCTGCAGGTATGCCTTCTTTATGTCGGCGGCGAGAACACGCAGGGTGGCAGCGAAAATTCAGTACAAACTGGATGACGTCAGAACCAAGTTTCACGCCTTTCGAGAGTACTTGGTTAAGACAAACATGACCGGCTTCGTGCGATGACACATCAAATACGACACGAAGCTTCGTCGTAACAGCATCGCGACGAACCACGGCGTGATGGGGCATGTAGTAGACGCTGTCCTTGAGCAGCTGCTCGTCTTGCACTTTCTCCGCATGTCCATCGTTGAAATAAGCTGAAATTGCTCGGTGGTATTTTTCTAGCAGCTCTCGGAACCGGTTGCTCTCGGAACCGGTTGATCTGCATTCGCAGTCGACGTTCGGCTAATCGGCGATTGTTGCTTCCGGATGGTAACCCTGGTGGTTTGACCATCAGCGGCACTTGATAACGGCCATCTTGCTTCGAAATTCCTTGATTAAATGCAGACATGTGAGGGTCGCTCTCTAGGGTCCGTGAAGATGCTTCGTCAATCCCGATGGCATCCAGATGCCACATTGACGGCACGTAGATGTTCTCCGATTCAGACTTCTCAAGCGCGACAAATAATGCACTTGTTGGGGAACGAAAGTCGGACATCATAGGGCCTTGCACCATCCACCCAAAAATAGTGTCGATTGCTGTTATAGTCGAGCTGATGAGTTCGATTTTTCCTGTGGTAACTTGCCATTAGGCGTCGGATCCGATGAGACCACTTATTTTTTCTGGATGCAATGTGGTTGATTGAAAGCTGTCGGCCACGTTGTACTCCCGTTCGCTGAGCAGGTGCAAAATGTTGGGGTCTAGCGGTGGGCTTGTTACAAAACAGATTTCAGGAATCGTTAAGGCTTCCAGATTCACTGCTGAGGCGCCGAACTGGCTGCGGAGTCGCACATTGACACGCTCTGCGGAAATTCGTCTTCGTGACTTGGAGCCACCAAATGTGACAAGGGAGAGCTCTTCATTGCCCACGACCGAGCACTTCAGTATTTTTGCCACGTCTGCACGAATGTAGGTGCGCTAACTGCAGCTGTCCAGCAGTATCCGCACGAGGAGTCGTCGGTCTCCAGACTCTGCCCAAATTCGGCCTGTCTGCAATATTACAGGCGTAGATTCGACGTGACTACTCTGGGCGGTTGTAACGGTTCGCATCGTTTGGGGCTGTGGTTCATGAAATGCCGGGGATTCACCGCTTGATTGAAGGTCTTCGGCTGGCCTCGATAATTCACAGAGAATCGTCAGGTGGCGTCTCTGGCAGGTACCACACCTGAGGTTGATGGATTTTCTGCACAATCTGGCGAGGTGATTGCGTATTCCGCAGCGGAAGCAGCAATTAGCGTACTGCTGCCGTGCACGCTTCTCCTCAGCCGATAAGTTAGCGTGATAGAAAGCGATCATATGATCCTTGCTTTGGCATAGCGGACACGCTGGTCTGACAGGCAAGGTGGACCCGGTTAGAGCTGACGCTGATGCTATAGGTTGCGCGCCATATATTTCTCCAGGCATGTGGGCCCAGGGTTCATCTTGCAGTGCACGACGCGACAGCTGCCGGCCTTCCTCCCGGATTTCCTCTTGGATGCGGAGGAAGGTTAGCATCTCCTTGGCTAGCCGCGTTCTGTCTTCAGGAGTTTCGGCGATACTGGATGCGCAATTTGTTTCCTTGGCCGTCTGCCTGTATATGATGGCGAGATCCTCTGGCAGACATCACACGGTTTAACACCACGGTGTACTGGTCTGGCGAAACTCCAAGCCCTTCTAAGGTGCTGACGTGACTTTGGTCGTTGTCGTGCAGCAGACGAAGCTTCGGGACCTCTGATGAGCATTTCACTGGGCTTAGCGCGAGATGATGATCGATATGTTCGTTCACGAGCAGATCCCGGCGTCCGAAGTGGTCCGTGAGCGTCTTGATCGCAAGGTCATAGTTTTGTTCGGCTAAGCGGATGCCTTCGATAGCCCGCTTCGCGGTGCCGGTTAACTAGGTGAGGAGGTACTTGAACTTGTCAATCCGCGGTAGCTCAGCGTTCTTGTGGATGGTGGCGTCGAAATGATCCCAAAAAGACTGCCATCCACGGAGACTACCATCGAAAGTCAGTATCTGTAGCTTCGGTAGTTGAACTGAACGTTGACGGTGCTCTCTCACCTGGCCTGCTGCGTCACCGGAGTTCGGAGATCCGAGGTTGCTAGTCCCGGGTTCAGTTGCTCGAGCCTGCGTTCTGGCATTCCTCTCACGTTCTTTAAGCCAGAACTTGGCGCGCGATACTGCGTACAGAATCTTCTCGTTGTAGTCCTGCGCCGTCCCTACTTCCTGGTCGAGGTTCTCTTCGTCCGTGGTCGAAAGGATGATGTCGTCGAGCTGCGACAGTTCTGTCTCTTTGTCCTTGAGGTAATCCATGTGTCTGCTAATCTGAGAGGGCACCACGCTTCTTGCGCAGCTGGTCCGGGTTTGCCATGGTTACGACGTGAAGGGAAAACTCGAAAGGGGCGGATCCCGGGTTTCGCGCACCAAATGTAACAAAGAACTGGTTCCGCAGACGTTAGATGGAGACTACCCGTTTATTGATCATGGCGACCAAAAAACTGCCCTTCCATCCCATGCCCATATCTTCAACCCTCTCGTCTTCGCGATAGTACCGCACGCTCCTCGCTGCTCCGTTCCGCGGCATTTCGCAACAGTTTGCCATTGCTACAACAGCTTAGTTAGCTCAGTTGCGCAAGCAGACGAAGTCACATGCCTACCACGTGAGCAGCAAGAAGCTTGGGCACAGCCACAGTAGGTTTATTGGTAAAAGACAACGCTTCAACACCTCCGCGACAGTGTATTGAACCATTTCACTTTCGATTGCATATTCAGTGTTTGCGGCTCTTCTAATATATATATATATATATATATGTATATATATATATATATATATATATGTGTGTATATATATATATATATATATATATATATATATATATATATATATATATTATAAAGAGGTTTATTAGCGGCGACGATACTCAACAGCAACAGTCAAGGCGGGGCCGCCTCTCAGCGCGAGTTGCGTTCTCTTCGAAAAGAGCCGAAGAGGGCGACCCACTAGGAGGTGTTCGAGAGGACGACCCATTACCAAGTTCGATCGCTTCTCTACAATTACCCCGGGTACGAAAAGGGAGCCGCCTGGCGACCTAGCAACTTGTCACTGTGAGCGGGTCATAGTAGGCCTTGAGGCACTCCACGTTGACAATGTCGCGCCCTCGACGGCGCATGTCTGAAGATGGTTCGATGGTTTCGAGGTTCGATCCGGTAGTCGACCGGCGATGTGCGCTCGACGATGCGGCAGGGGCCTTCGTATTTCGGCAGCAGTTTTGACGAGAGCCCACTTGCAGTCGTAGGGACGGACAGCCATACGAGCGCTCCAGGGAATAACGTGGGCGCAGAAGTGCTGGTGCCATCACGAATGCTCTTTTGCCGCTCTTGCTCAGGCATCGTAAAGGCCTTTGCAAGCTCGCGACACTCTTCAGCAAGCCTGGCTGTGTCAGAAATAGGCGCACAATCAGATGGATCCGGCATGTAGGGAAGGATTGTGTCGATTGTGTGCGACGGGTGCCTGCCTTACAATAAGAAAAAGGGTGAGAAACCAGTAGTGCTCTGAGGGGCGGTTGTCAGGTGTGCGCCATCGGTTCGCTGGGGCAGGGCCCGCCCATGGTGCAGGACGGGTTTGACGGGGCGGCAACTGATAGGACTGCATGGTGGGCTGCAGTCGTGGCCTGTGCGTGACGTCGGCGTAGGCTACCGATACATCAGCTTCGAAAGAGTGAGGTCGAGTGGAGGCTTCGGCGTAAATGTGTGGGACAGCCGTAGCGATTGATGGAGACGGTCTTGCGACAACTTGGGCGTAACTCAAAGGTGCAGGAGCCGGATGGTGCTGGTGGTACTCGGGCATGACCTCCGCGATTTCCTGCTCAATTGCTCGTCGGAGGGGAGGCATAAGGGTGGTCGACGGCTGTTGAGCGTACCGAGGGCGGGCAAAGTCCAGCAGAGAGAACTGGCGCGCGATTTCCTCGCGCACGAAGGTCTTGATCTCTGCGAGCAACGCGGAGTGGTCGGGTATGGTCGACAAGCCAGCAGGCTCGGCGTCGCGTGATGGAGAGCGACGGGTCATCGATCGCTGCCGGCGCAGCTCCTCATAGCTTTGGCAGAGCGTTATGACCTCTGGCACTGTGCTGGGCTTCTTGGCGAGCAGCATGGTGAAGGCGTCGTCGTCGATGCCTTTCATGGTGTGCCTGATCTTGTCAGAATCGGACATGGTGGCGTCGGCTTTCTTACAGAAGTCGAGGACATCTTCAATGTAACTGGTGAATGATTCACCGGTCTGCTGAGCGCGTTCACGTAAGCGCTGTTCGGCCTGGAGCTTACGAACGGCAGGTCGGCCGAACACGTTGATAATGGCGGTCTTGAAGTCGGACCACGTCGTAAAATCGGATGCGTGGTTGTTGTACCACAGGCCCGCCACACCCGCGACGTAGAAAACCAGGTTAGTCAATTTTCTGGCCTCGTCCCATTTATTGGGGCACTCACGCGGTCGTAAATGGCGAGCCAGTCCTCCACGTCGGTACCATCGGCGCCAGTGAAGACTGGAGGGTCGCGAACACGATGGACACCGGGACATGTCGGTGCGGGCGGGGTCGTTTGCTGGGAGGCGTCTTGAGACATGGTAGGCGGCAGGGTACGGGATCGAAGAGCCAGGGGCATCGAATGAGGGCCGAAGTTGTTGTGAAGGCTCAGCACCTCCACCAAATTTTAAAGTGGTTTATTAGCGGCGACGATATCAACAGCGACAGTCAAGGCGGGGCCGACTCTCAGCGCGAGTTGCGTTCTCTTCGAAAAGAGGCGAAGAGGGCGACCCACTAGGAGGTGTTCGAGAGGACGACCCATTACCAAGTTCGATCGCTTCGCTACAATATATATATATATATATATATATATATATATATATATATATATATATATATATATATATATATATATATATATATATATATATATATCACACCAAGAAAGGTATAGTTCAGAATAAAATTGTTCCGAAGCGCGCAATGGGTATTTGAGCATACAACCCCTCGCTCCGCTGCGCGTTAAGCAACTCGACCACCACGCATACATCCTCCAGCTTACAAACAGCAAACTGTTAAGATGCACCATTTTCTGTTGGCCGTACGTGCATCTCGGAGGTGCTTCAGCGTGGCAGTAGCTTGTTCACTATCACCCGCGAGACTGCGGAAAGGGCCCGAGGGCGTGCTTTTAAAGGGCATCGCCCCGCCGTGTTTCGTTGCGTCGCATGGATATAGGAGCCGGAGGTGTTCCATACTTTTACTTACAGGGGCATGTCGCCTGTGCTCGCGCGCTTATGTCTAGAGGGGGTTCAACAGGTGCCTCATAGTTTTGTAGGTACCTTGCTGTCATCGTAACAGTGTGTGTTGAAGCTATAGAAAGCCGATAGGCCACCTCACTCGCTACAGCGGCTGCGTTTGCTAAAGCAGTGATCTACTAGCCGTTCTTGTATGGCATCCCAATTCGTTGTACTCACATTCATTGCTTCGCCCATGCGGCGAAACTGTGACTTTTAAATGCGAAGCATTTCTTAGCGAACTTCTGCGACTTTGAGCGTATCTATCTATCTATCTATCTATCTATCTATCTATCTATCTATCTATCTATCTATCTATCTATCTATCTATCTATCTATCTATCTATCTATCTATCTATCTATCTATCTATCTAGCCGCCTACGACATTGTGCTCTCCTGGTCGCTTGGTTCATCGAATGTGCACCAAAATTGGTGTGGCGTAACATGACTGTATGACGAACATAAATGACAAGTCATAACATGAAAATCATGGCACGCATGTCATGTACAGCATGATTTACTTGCTACGCTCATGGTGCGCTGGCGGCCGTTTCGCTAGCTTTATATACACCAAAATTGGTATCTTGCGACGTGACCGTGTAACGAACATAAATAACACGAGATAACATGAAAATCATGACACGCATGTCATGTACAGCATGACTTACGTGGCACGCTCATGGGGCGCTGGCGGCAGTTTCGCTAGCTTGATCTACCCCGAAATTAGTATTGCGCGACGTGACTCTATGACGAACATAAAAACTCGAGTTAACATGAAAATCATCACACGCATGTCATGTACAGCATGACTTACGTGCCACCCTCATGGAGCGCAGGCGGCCATTTCGCTAGCTTGATCTACCCCGAAATTGGTATTGCGCGACGTGACTATGTGACGAACATAATAACACGAGTTAACATGAAAATCATGACACGCATGTCATGTACAGCCTGACTTACGTGCCACGCTCATGGAGCGCTGGCGGCCATTTCGCTAGATTTATATACACCAAAATTGGTATCTTGTGACGTGACTGTGTGACGAACATAAAAACTCGAGTTAACATGAAAATCATGACACGCATGTCATGTACAGCATGACTTACGTGCCACGCTCATGGTGCGCTGGCGGCAGTTTCGCTAGCTTTATATACACCAAAATTGGTATCTTGCGACGTGACCGTGTAACGAACATAAATAACACGATAAAACATGAAAATCATGACACGCATGTCATGTACAGCATGACTTACGTGGCACGCTCATGGGGCGCTGGCGGCAGTTTCGCTAGCTTGATCTACCCCGAAATTGGTATTGCGCGACGTGACTGTATGACGAACATAAAAACTCGAGTAACATGAAAATCATGACACGCATGTCATGTACAGCATGACTTACGTGCCACGCTCATGGAGCGCTGGCGGCAGTTTCGCTAGCTTTATATACACCAAAATTGGTATCTTGCGACGTGACCGTGTAACGAACATAAATAACACGATATAACATGAAAATCATGACACGCATGTCATGTACAGCATGACTTACGTGCCACGCTCATGGAGCGCTGGCGGCAGTTTCGCTAGCTTGATATACACCAAAATTGGTATCTTGTGACGTGACTGTGTAATGAACATAAAAACTCGAGTTAACATGAAAATCATGACACGCATGTAATGTACAGCATGACTTCCGTGCCACGCTCATGGAGCGGTGGCGGCCGTTGTGCTAGCTTGATCTACCACGAAATTGGTATTGCGCGACGTGACTGTGTGAAGAACATAAAAACACGAGTTAACATGACAATCATGACACGCATGTCATGTACAGCATGACTTACGTGCCACGCTCATGGGGCGCTGGCGGCGGTTTCGCTAGATTTATATACACCAAAATTGGTATCTTGTGACGTGACTGTGTAACGAACATAAATAACACGAGTTAACATGAAAATCATGACACGCATGTCATGTACAGCATGACTTACGTGCCACGCTCGTGGGGCGCTGGCGGCCGTTTCGCTAGCTTGCTCTACCCCGAAATTGATATTGCGTGACGTGACTGTGTGGCGAACATAAAAACACGATTTAACATGAAAATCATGACATGCATGTCATGTACAGCATGAATTACGTGCCACGCTCATGGAGCGCTAGCGGCCATTCCGCTAGCTTGATCTACCCCGAAATTGGTATTGCGCGACGTGACTATGTGACGAACATAATAACACGAGTTAACATGAAAATGATGACACAGGATTAGGGGTGCTGGCGGCGGTTTCGCTAGATTTATATACACCAAAATTGGTATCTTGTGACGTGACTGTGTAACGAACATAAATAACACGAGTTAACATGAAAATCATGACACGCATGTCATGTACAGCATGACTTACGTGCCACGCTCGTGGGGCGCTGGCGGCCGTTTCGCTAGCTTGCTCTACCCCGAAATTGGTATTGCGCGACGTGACTGTGTGGCGAACATAAAAACACGATTTAACATGAAAATCATGACATGCATGTCATGTACAGCATGAATTACGTGCCACCCTCATGGAGCGCAGGCGGCCATTTCGCTAGCTTGATCTACCCCGAAATTGGTATTGCGCGACGTGACTATGTGACGAACATAATAACACGAGTTAACATGAAAATCATGACACGCATGTCATGTACAGCCTGACTTACGTGCCACGCTCATGGAGCGCTGGCGGCCATTTCGCTAGCTTGCTCTACCCCGAAATTGGTATTGCGCGACGTGACTGTGTGGCGAACATAAAAACACGAGTTAACATGAAAATCATGACACGCATGTCATGTACAGCATGACTTACGTGACTGTGTGGCGAACATAAAAACACGATTTAACATGAAAATCATGACATGCATGTCATGTACAGCATGAATTACGTGCCACCCTCATGGAGCGCAGGCGGCCATTTCGCTAGCTTGATCTACCCCGAAATTGGTATTGCGCGACGTGACTATGTGACGAACATAATAACACGAGTTAACATGAAAATCATGACACGCATGTCATGTACAGCCTGACTTACGTGCCACGCTCATGGAGCGCTGGCGGCCATTTCGCTAGCTTGCTCTACCCCGAAATTGGTATTGCGCGACGTGACTGTGTGGCGAACATAAAAACACGAGTTAACATGAAAATCATGACACGCATGTCATGTACAGCATGACTTACGTGCCACGCTCATGGAGCGCTGGCGGCCATTTCGCTAGCTTGATCTACCCCGAAATTGGTATTGCGCGACGTGACTGTGTGGCGAACATAAATAACACGAGTTAACATGAAAATCATGACACGCATATCATGTACAGCATGACTTACGTGCCACGCTCATGGAGCGCTGGCGGCCATTTCGCTAGCTTGCTCTACCCCGAAATTGGTTTTGCGCGACGTGACTGTGTGACGAACATAAAAACACGTGTTAACATGAAAATCATGACACGCATGTCACGTACAGCATGACTTACGTGCCACGCTCATGGAGCGCTGGCAGCCATTTCGCTAGCTTGCTCTACCCCGAAATTGGTATTGCGCGACGTGACTGTGTGGCGAACATAAAAACACGAGTTCACATGAAAATCATGACACGCATGTCATGTACAGCATGACTTACGTGCCACGCTCATGGAGCGCTGGCGGCCATTTCGCTAGCTTGATCTACCCCGAAATTGGTATTGCGCAACGTGACTGTGTGGCGAACATAAAAACACGAGTTAACATGAAAATAATGACACGCATGCCATGTACAGCATGACTTACGTGCCACGATCATGGCACTCTGGCGGCCGTTTCGCTAGCTTGATCTACCCGGCAATTTGGTTTGCGCGACGTGACTGTGTGACGAACATAAAAACACGTGTTAACATGAAAATCATGACACGCATGTCACGTACAGCATGACTTGCGTGCCACGCTCATGGGGCGCTGGCGGCCGTTTCTCTAGCTTGATCGACCCCGAAGTTGGTATTGCGCGACGTTACTGTGTGACGAACATAAATAATAGGAGTTAACATGAAAACCATGCCACGCATTTTCCTCAATGACATACAAGACGTTGTATGCAGCTCTTTGCTGGCTGTTTCGCATTACATCGATTCCCACAATGCGTGGGATCTGCCGGCTTTTTTTAGTCTGGCTGTGCTCTTAGGCCGTATTTCTAAGTGGGTGACAGGTAAAGAATAGTGTTACGAAGAAAACTACATCATAAGGCAGATGACTGGTATAGCGTTCCGAAAGAAATATTCATTCTAGTGACTTTACCCTAATAGGAACTTTGTATAAGTTCATTGAGATGGTTACCCTTTTGTGTCGCAGCCTTCATGTTCCATCTCAATGAAAAAGAAGTATGTCTGTCGGTGGTACCTGAACAGGGAGTCTCAATGCAACACACCCTAGCTTCAAAGATAATTAATTTCTTCTGGCGCTACGCAGGTCAGCAGCGTATCATGATTAAGAGAAACGTCGCAGTGGGAGGCAATGGAATAAGTTTACATATCTAGGGTTCCTAACATGCATGTATTTAGGTGTATGTCTTAGGGAGCTCTCGCATTTCCCCTCCACTGCAAAGTGGCCGCTGCGGCTGCGCATCGAACACGTGCACTCGTGCGTAACAATGTAATGCTATTGCTTTAAAGCTACCAATAATATGTCCCTGTAATTCGACAAGCATGTGAGAATAGAACGCGCTCATTAAGGCCCATGCCGCTCTTATAGCAACTGTAGAGAGTGGGGGCGCACGCATGTCGTGTAACGATAATCAGCACCTAATGGTCGAAATAGATCTGACGAGAGATGGTATTGGCACAGAATGAGCGACGTATTTACAATAGCGGTAGAATCGGCGCAGCCTTCCTTAGGCCACCCGTCGCCATTGCTCTCGTCGTCGCTTACGGCATGTTGCTCTTGCCGTCGAACAAGCGCCGTAGTCCTTCACTCATCTTCCACACCCGAGCCTGCGTGTCATAGCACTATGCTGCGTCGTCAATAACTCGCACAATCAAATATGGTTGATGAACGGATGTTCGAAAGGTAGTTCAAACAGGCTTATCACCCTGGGTCGAGTTTTTAAATTTCTTTTACCTTTGTGTTTTCTAATACTGCATAGACTATTAAGCGGAAAAATAAGATAATAATACCCTAATATCACAGGCTACGCGTAGCCAGGATGATAACTCACCTCCCCCTAAGCGTATCGCTACGGAAGTGGACCGCGATGACCAAGACGATGCTTCACATGTTGCAGCTATCAGTTTTGTAGTTAATTGAACATATTTCCCTATTGCAAAAACCAGCGCCGTTCCAGTACACCCAGTGTAATACCAGTACGTTTTTTGGCACTGGATCGCACTGGGAACACTGGTATACGCTCGAATGCACTGGGACTCCGGTGAAAGCACTGGGAAAGAGCTGGGTCGCACTGGTAGAGCCACTGGCTTTGCCGCTGTGACGCTGGCGCTCAATGGGAAGCGCTGGAGACGCTGGAATTTTCACCGGCGTGCGCTGGCACATACTGGAGCCTGCACTGTTTCTGCCAGTGCCGCGCGCTGCTTTCAGATCGTGCGCGGCGGTATACTTTGGTATCGTTGAATATCGAATGTTTGATTCGATGGTACCAATAGATGCTATCCTAACGGGTCCCAAACATGTGTCTCTAGCTTGGCAGAGAAAGACGATCAGATGCGCGCTATTTTCATGATATACGTGATACGATAAATCACGGTCACTGTTAATGTTTCCCTGTCGAATGTGGAGAAAAATAGGTTAATAACCAAAAGCAGCCAACAATGATCATTTTGCTTTCTAGCACGCTTTTTTTTATTCATGCAGTGTCAATAACGTCGTTAATTTTTGCGGAGCACGTAGCCACAATGAATACACCTTTTGTGCATGCCGCGCATATATACCAGTTTTGCATCCGTGATGTGTTGCGGTAATGACTTCATATTGTAATGTTTATTAGTCTGGAGGCGTCGGTCTTAACATACAGAGCAAATCGTTACATCTCCGTGCAGTTGGCAAGACGTAAATGAGCTCTGGCTTCGCGACCCCTCCCAACGGAGGCCAGAAAAACAGCCGTCGTTCGATATCGCCCCACCGGAAACGCATGTCGGGCAATTCTTGCACTTCCACTTACTTCAGCTGTACCTTAGGTAACAGTTAAAAAGGTTCCGAGGCCAAAATGCAGAAACTTCAACCATCGCAACTCATATGCGCCGACATCGGTCCTACCCAGTGCGACTCCCAGCGAGCGTTAGGCCTAGCGTACCGGCCGAGTCCGTCTACATGCCACCGGCGCCTCTTGGTTTAAGCACACGCAATTCCAACGTGTAAAAATTACTGTAAAGTATAGTCTGGACATCCGTTAACCTAAATTAACCATTTTTTCTTGTGTACGGTGTCCGCACAAGGAGCGATGACCATCGATGCGACGCGCTTTCAGCAACGAACGCAGGCTCATCGAAAGCAGCCGGTCACACTCGCCGGTACTTCTCTGACTCATACGTCCGAACACATACCTGTCAACTGGTACGCGTTAATGATCTAACACACCGGCATCATTTTTCAACGAATTGTATTTGTTTTTGCTGAGCGGTTTTATAGTTGTAGGTATCGATAGAACTGCGAATCAGAATACAGGCACGCCCGGCCGCAGTAATATCGTCGCTCGCGCGAGTAAACTATAGTCAGTACGAATTCGTGTAGGCGCGTGTTTATCGAACGAGTCATCACAAACCTTCTGTACATGTTGATCATTAGCAAGGGCGAGAAACGGCTATTAAAAATCGGCAGTAACAGCCGTCAAACTGTACCCTGCTCCTCGATCCATTTGATATTTTTCGGGGTTAAGACGGGAATTCCTAAAGAAAATTAGCGCTCTTCCCATTTTGGGCATCTCACTCGTTGCCGGCAACCCTTTGTTTGTGTGTAATAAAGAAGCAAGCTTGATTTGGAAAGGAAGATCATGTTTTCCTTGAATACGCGACATCAAAATATGAAACGAAACGCTTTCTTACTGTATTGACTAGCCCTTTTACAGCGTTGTGGACATATTTCAGCGTGGCGCATTTGTAGAGTACTTGCTTGGAAAATGAGAGGTGGCGAGTTAGAATCCTCGTAGCGGAGCGTTTTCTTTTTTTCATACGGCTTTTTTTTATTGCAGTAATGCTTTCTATATGACTTTCTTTACTAATATATTGATGTACGGCACGTAGGCACCGCCGTTTTAACGCTGTAGAGCCGCTTTGCGCTTGAGTACCCAGCGCCTCCCAGTAAAACGCCGCTCCTGCGGCCCAGTATCCAGCGCGACGCTGGGCCCATAATCAGGCATGGCACTGGACGCTGGTACCCAGTGGCGCTGGGTTTCGCAATAGGGTTATTAATGAATCAGCACACTTCCATGAAACTCACTTTCCCGCACACAAACACACGCTGGACGGTACACAAAAGACACGTTCACGCAAACATGAAGATAGGCAGACAAGCACATAAATGTAGCCCAAGGCTTGTGTGTTCATTTCTGTGTGCGTGAACGTGCATTTCGTTTGCGTACGCTCCTTTATTATTATCATGGCTAACAAAGCACTGAGCACCTATTAGGTTTCTCCCAGTATATGTTAAAAGACTAATTACCCAAAGTATCTCTAGGAGAAAAAATAGCAGGATTCCTGGATACTGTCTTAGTATTAGGTTGTTACGATTCGTTTGATATGATGAGTTATTATAACACTGCATCTATTGCATTTAGTCGCAGTGTTCAACGTTGTGAGTTAATCGAGAGCAATATAGTTTCATGCTTCAGTGCGCTGGCAACACTCGAGCTTGTATTGTGTATTTCTGTCTTTTAAGTGACGCTTCTATGAGCGAGAGATATTGGCGTCGGACGGCGAAAAATCCGGCGGCCCCGAGCGGAAGGTAGTCCGGCCCTTAATGGTGCACCGATCACATCCGTACTCATATGTGGTGTTTTCCAGTAATTGATGCTATCTCAATTGTGGGCTTCAGGGCGATGACCCCTTTCTGATATGGAAATTTTATCTTCCAGGTGGCATGTCATTTCATTGCTGCGTGGATATGAACGCACGATCGTCGATGTTGCCTGTAGAAATAGAAGTGTCGCGCGGCCAAGCGAGTGCGTGAAAGGCCTATTGACGGTATAGAGGAAGAAAACAGTTACGAGAAGGCATCGCACAATCAGAAACAAAGAAAGAAAGGCTTCGCTTTTTTTTTCCTGATGGGTCAAGGGCCCTTGAGTTATGTTCTCTTCATTGAAGCAAACTGACGCAAGACTTACCGCTTCCCTGGTACATCGTTGAGTGACCACACGTACGTCACCGTCTTAGCCTCGGGATCAAAATCTTTGCGCGTCGCCGACAGGCATTCGAAGATGGTGTCGTTGTTCGTGTCGGAGATGCCGACGGCGTAAGGAAATGCAGCGAAGACCTAAATTGAGGGACACAAACATTGACCTGTATTGAGCCTGCTCAATAGCTCGTTCGCACTGCGGAATCTGCCGTCTACAGCGACCGCCATTCTCCTCCCGCCTAAATTACGCTTTCCTCCTAAAACCCGCTTTCTTCCGCCAGAAATATCTCAGATGTGGTCTGACGAATTGTCTCCGTCAGGTGATAAAAACGTGGTGGTCACCAATATCGATGTCAACATGTAAGACTTACCCATGCATTTTGAAGAACTGACCGCATAGGTAAAATGTATGCGAAAAAAAAATACAGGAAGAAAAAACACGGTCATTTATGCAATTCGCCCGATACGACTAGAAAACGAAAGCCATCTTCTCCGACAGTCCATGCACTGGTCCTCCCCCGCCCCTCTCTAACGCTTTCTGCTTGTAACGCGGTTTCGAACTGCCCACAGGATCCAAGGCATTGCAAGCTTTCTGCCCCTCACCCGCTTTTACATTGCCTCCGTGATCAGCCCCAGATGCAAAGGAAATGCAAAGCGACGATTTGATGTGATGGCGTCATATATTTTGTGGATCTGTGTAGTCATGCTGACGTCACCACGTGATGATATTGTGCATCACTCGGGTTGGCGACGCGGGGCGCCTACGGTCACTTTTCGTGTTTTATGAGGCATCTAAGGCTTCTGCCTTAAAAAAAGACAAACCAAAGTAAGTGAAATGATAGCAGTGTAACAAACGTGATTCTCAGATCAGAGCAGCTGACGGCACGCGCATGCCGGACAAAAGAGACTTGCTCTACCCGTCTGGTCATCTCTTCATATTTATTAAAGAGATGACCAGACACGCTGTTTAAGTAATCCGGAGCTGCAGCACGAAAGCGTGGTGGACGCTATATTGAGCTCATCACGAAAGAGCGGGAAATTGCGGCTGGGTGCCCTGTTGACGCGCACTATGTAACTAGTCGTCCACATCTTTTTGTAAAGTCTCTGAAGCGAACACTAACCGCCGAGAACCGTGAAAACATCGAAAGTTGAGAATGAGTTGTTTGAGACAGTTTTCATTTAATATGGTGAAGGCTTGTAGCAATGCACGCATCTCGCGCGAACGTTTCATACTGAAGTTCAGTGAACCCTGTAGATAGAAACAAGGCCGACGCATGAGTGACCACAGCAGGCTCCGAAACATGTAGCATCTTTATCTCTCTCTCTCTCTCTCTCTCTCTCTCTCTCTATATATATATATATATATATATATATATATATATATATATATATATATATATATATATATATATATATATATATCTATATAGCATGTTGCGACTTTTCAGGCTGCGTATATAAGAGATCTTTGTATTTGAACAATTTTCTGAAGTGATTGACGCTTTCATAGTTGTAAATTTCTTACAGTATTTTTTTTTCAGGCAGCTATTTCACTTGTACAGCAAGAATGGGGGGTATTTGTACCTTTATTTTATGATATCTGGATATTAGTAAGGCATTTTATATGGTATGCCTTTTATGGAAAAACTTGTGCAATAAGGTTAGTTTACGATGTGAGAATGGCAGACTGGGCTTGTTGGTTACACATATTTGAAGTTTTAAGGCGCGAATAAGACACGGACGAAGAATAGGAACACACACACGGAGTTTACCTGACATTGTTTTCTTTTGAAACGTTTGCGCACGGTGAACCTTTTTGTACGTTACCTCAGAAGAAAAAATAAGCCAACAGCATTGCGGTTGTATGGCCGTCTCAGCTCTTTCTTTTGATTCCATCACGTCTTACCCGTGTGCTCTGTCCATAATAAAGTGTTAAGGGAGGCTAACAAATTGTCGAATAAACAAACCGCTGGCGACCTCGAGTAAAAAGCTCGTAGTGTGAAGCGGTCACTGCGCGTATTTCAGCTGACTGCGCGTGTAATTTACTTTTCTTTATTACTCTTAATTCTTGCATGCGTGATGCTATTTCGATTACCCGTGAGGATAAACTTGTTTCGTCCTTTCTGTGTGCGTGTTCGCTTTGCGCGTTCTTACGCACGCACCAACGTTCTCGAACCCTAGCACTGGAACTAGGCCACGCTAATTCCGGTTGACACATTTTTTTTTAAAATTCTGTTGTTGTCCCTGTAGTAACACAACGCTTAGAGATGGATAATCTCCATTCTGCGCCGCATTGCAGAAATTAAGTAGACTTCAAGTGCCCTGTGTGGAAACTCGGCGTACAAAAATTGGCCGTTTGTCTGCGCACTTCGGTGCAAATCTCGTCGAAAGACGATAGTCGTCTGCCGGCCGTACTACATGAGTCCTCTATGTTGAATCGCCGCATCTGGCTCATAGCACCGCATTTGCAGCGCAGCCCAATAAACACTAGCACTTTCCACGCAGCCGAGGAAATATTAGGGGCTTTAGAATTGCGTATTTATGTATTTTCTAGTAAATGAACATACCACCTATTACTTATGTATTGATGTTGTGCCTCAGATATGCGTAACATTTGCTTTTTGATCGACAGTGTTCACGAGTAAGAACGGCGGTACCACTTAAAGATGGCTGGGCGCTCTGCAAGTCGCTAAACTTTGGCCGGGTTGCTGAATCGGGTGACAGACATACAAACAGAAAGACAGGCAGACCAAATTTTCTGCGTTTAAGTTCCCCAAGAAAGACTATCCTCTTTAATAAAAACTACAGCGCGCAGCAGACGCCCCTCGCTTTCCGCGCGCTTCCCGAGAGCGGAAAACCCACGGGTCCGGCGCAGCAGCGGCGCGGCGCGGGAGTTCACCGCAAAAGGCCCACGCGGGAGTCGGCGCTAGAGTGTACTGTACCGGCGCTTTGGACACTCCCCCCATTCTAGCTCACTCTACCTGGGTTACTCCCGCGGCCCTCCGCTCTGTTGTGTTTGTGCTCCTTTATGGTTTATCACGTAAACTGGTGCGAGCCGTCATAGTCTTAGGCCTGCTGGTAAGCAACTTTCTGGCGATGCATGACGAAAAATGACGCAAGCAGCGGTGGTTTCTTCGTCCTACTTTGTGAAAGCGCGGGAAGATTGGTAGCGCTGAAATAATGCTACACCTTCTGCGAGATCGCGACATGGTGTATTGTAAAGAGAAAGCCGAGGCATATCGGTACTCGTACAACAGTCATTGTGCTTCACTTGGTGCTTGTCGAAAAGAACAGAATTATTTCGAAAGACTTCGCTGTCGCCACGCGTTTCGACGATTGCGATAAAGCCGCGCCACCGTTTCGTGAATGTTTTTCTCGCGCTCCGATTGATTCGCAGTGGCGGAATCAAGCGGGGGCTGCTAGAAAGATCTAACCGGGACTGATTAGTAAGGAGTGGGCTGTTCCGCTGAGTCGCGCTGCCGCCGAGCTGGATTCCGCGCCTCTCTAGCCGCCGAATGTCTCAGTGTGAACGCATCTTGAAGGTCTCAGCTGCAGCTTTCCGCTTTAGGAAACCGTGTGTTCAATTTATTGTGTAAAAACGCGACACGAGCATGCACTGCGTGGCCGCAGCTCAAGTATCGATGACCACGTTTTAACATAAATGGTACGCCACGTTTGCTTAATTTCTATATTCGCGCACATCTCGATAACAACTTGCGCTAAAGGCATGTGCAGAGCTTCGCAGAAGCGAAAAAGAAATATAAGCAATACGTGTACAAAAGCCTGTAATGACCACGCCAAATTTCCGCGTCTAACTATTTCCTAGGTGTTTTTTAGGTAGTAGATGAGATTTACTAAACAAAAGATCCGCATCCAACTGTCAGTAGATCAAGCCTACAAGGATATCCATGCGGATTTCTCAAGATCTGAAGCTTCCTACATTCTACCTTGACGCGACACAACGAAGGACCCTTCAAACATTGCCGTGCCTTCAAAAAAGTGATCGGCTGCAGTCATACGCAGCACATAGCTGAAAACCGGACTTTTACATGCTACGGGGAAATAAGTATCCGATTACAAATACAATTACGTCTTTAAAATACAGTTGATTAGTGTAGTCGATTACAGCTCGAGAAAACCAACTGAGCAATAACATAAATATAATGGATGGCTTTTGCGTTCCTGTCCTTCAAAATTTTATTGTCCTAACACAAATAGCACACGTTTGCTCAAACTACAACGAACTACTGTGGCTTGCACGGTAGAGAGAAGGCTGGGAGGCTTGTGTGAAGGCTGGGAGGCTTACTGTGGCTTCTGTGACATAGTGTTGCCAACTTTTAACAGGAGTTGTTTTTCAAAGTTATGGCTCATTGCACGTACAACTCTGCTGAAAACACACTGATTGTGAAAGACGTTCATTCTATGCGCAAAGTACCTTGTGCTCTTTTGGCTACTAGTAGGAGGAACAGGCAGAAACAAATCGTGTCTCCGCCTGTACGTGAACACGGTGCCTGAAGGTGCTATATATCCATTAAAAATATTCGTGTAGAGTAAAAACGATGAACAATCCATTCCTTCATTTCCGAAGTGCAAAAGCACGGCTCTTCGGTAACCGCCGCTCCTTACCTCAAAAGCGTCCGGTGCTTCGCGTTGCAACACATTTGGTCCTTTACCAGCGTCAGATATGGATAGGAGCGCAAGGGCTGCCGCACCTAAAACAAAACTTAGAGACCGCTTCATTGTAGTGCCAGAACTGATCCATAGAACTGCATTGCTGGTAATTTATACTTTTCGTGGACCGTCTGATGTACTTACTGTTAGAACTGATCGCGGATATGCGGGGTCAGTCACTCAATTTACTAATTACACCTCACGCGGGTTATTATTCGAACGTCAAGTCTCCGCGATGTCACTCTACTAGGAAACATTGCACTGTCGCTCCGCGTTCTCTTCGCTGGGCGCAACGATCGCAGGTTCGCGTGGTCCGTTGGCCCCCGTTGCTCGTATCCTGCAATTACCACGGCTGCTTATTCGCTGAGCTGCTTTTGAGCGACAAAACTGCAATTCAGTAAATAGCATCTTCGGCAAGTAGCCCTTACTTTTCCGAAAACACTATCCCCGTTCTGCCCAATAAATTCTAAGCGCAAATACAGAGGAGGACAAACAAAACGAATGACATACAGGCACTAATTAGCGCATGCGTGTCATACGAGTTCTTTGTCCTCGTCTGTTTTTGCGCTTAGAATTTACTAGTCATGTCATAACAACTCGCGAAAACCACCACAATTGGGAACCCTATCCTTCTTCATGGGGCCGCCTTTCGTGTGTAATAACATCACAATTTTTGGCAAAATAGCAACAGTACATTTATGACAAGCGGCTGTATTCTTTAGCAATTGCTTTCGCCGGCGCGCGCGCGTGTGTGCGTTTGTATGTGTGTGCGTGTGCGCCGGTGTGTGTGTGTGTGTGTGTGTGCGTGTGTGTGTGACCTATAAAGGGCGGACCAAAAACATCACATATGTCACTGAGAACTGGGAAAAACTAAGTGATAGAGGATAGACCTAATAAATTTTTCAGCCCCGGGTTTTTTGAAAATACGAGTGCACACGACATGAAAAAAAAGGTCATTTCACGGAGAGCCTCTTTCATGAAATGAATTAAACTGAGGGGTCACCTTAGCGGGATAGTGACCGATGCGAATACCCTCAATTTCGAACCCCCTTCTTCAGACACGTGCGCTAAAATTCTGTCGTGTTTTGTTCTACAAAAACTGAACCCTAAAAGCTCGCGGCCACGCACACTCCGTGCAGGTACTCGTAAAATATCCATGACCCATACTGTGGTATAGCGTCGCTTTTTACGATGATAATTCATACAATGATAATGGTGGTGGACTTTGCTGTCGCCATCATATCCCATATATATATATATATATATATATATAGCCGCCTACGTCTGGGTGCTGTCGTGATCACCTCCGTACCTTAGTGTAGATCAGCATTGGCATGGGAGGGTAAGAGAACTTTATAAATATGACTGTCTGGTCATGATGCGAATGACGTGAAAACCCTGTCGCGTACGTCGTCAGACCCTTTCTTCCAGACACGTGTGGCACATGCCCGTTTACGACGGGCTGCTGTGTATTGGTATGAGCCACAGGTGATTGACAGTTTATATCTACCCAAGAACGCCGAGAACAGACAATGGTAATTTAAATGCGACAGCGTTAACAAAAACCTACACCGTCAGCGTTAACTCCGTCAATGCAATGAATAAAACTTAGCAATCCAGCAAAAATCGAACCCAAGCGTTCTGCGTAGCAGTCAGATATTATACCACATAGCCACGGCAGCCTAGAAATTGCTTTGGAAAAACACACTATGCAGGCGAAATATCGGTGCAACGTCAATTATAGTTGTGGTGCTCGCTATCTAACTTTAAAACAAAGCAATAAACACTAGATATATAGTGCTATGATACAGGCGTCATGTTAGGTAAATGTCTGTGGTTCCAGTGTTGGCCCAGCATTTATAGCAGTCTAATAAACACTAGGTTTGTTTTCCCACATGATTCAGCAAACTATATTCAAGCGTTGCTCTACCCCGGAGGAAT